>NW_006239022.1:89440-143754 GCF_000226075.1 Solanum tuberosum
GAGACCGACTTACAGACCGTGAATGGATCTACGGTCTGTAAGTCCCTTCCGTCTTCCAGGACTTAGAAAATATTTCAGCTTCCAAAAATCAGCTTCTCTGAAGAAAACGACGGACTTGCAGTACGGATCGTAAATCGATCTACAGTCCGTCAATCCCCTCCGTAGCTCCACACTTGGAATCTTCAAAAATCAGGTACTGGAACCCTCGCAGTATCAATCTACGGATCAACAGTACGGTCCGTTGATCAATCTACGGACCGTAAATGGCCACCGTGGTTCCACACTTGGTCAGATTTCCTTGTTTTTGTCTTCCCATACCTTGCCTGCTGATCTACGGTCATCACCTACGGTCCGTAGATTACCTCCGTGAATGCCCTTTTTTTGCATTTTTTTCAGTTATCTCTATACTTCTGCGCCTGAACATCTTTCCTGCAAAATATTATAAAAACACATAAAAACCAATATAAAAAGGCCCTAGACAGACACAACTTATAAGTTAAATATATTAGAAATACTGTAAACTCACGGTATATCAGCAGTGTTTGCCAAGGTATGAGCAGTGTTGGCCCTTGGCTAAGGCTTTGTCCCCTTGGCCTTTGCCCTTGAAACCCTATACTAATCCATAGATGACCTTCAACACTACTAGGTCTAACACGTGCCTAGACGTTGACCCTCACGATTAGGCTCTAGTTCTTCCTACCATTTTGTGAATCGCTACATTATCCCCCACTTAGAAACATTCATCCTCGAATGACACCTTAAACACTTTTAAGGGAAAAACGACTCAAGACTAGCAGCCCAACAATCATGACACAACAATACAAATGCAAAATCATAGGAGGAAATATCAACTCCACATCAATAAGCTCAATGCATATTCAAGAAAGTACGAACTACTTCTACAAAGTCATTATGCACAAAACATCAACATTTTCTCATTTCGTTAGAGGAACTTCCTTCTCCAAATCACATCATACTCATTACAACATTATAAGGCAATTTATGCAACTCTTTTCAAGATCACATTTAAACATGCTCAACAAGACCACTCATGAAACATTTAGGCAACTCATCATAGAAGCACATCATTATGAGGAACAAAATCGATGAAAACTCATTTTTCTCATACAAACATAAATTTCATCAAAACATGCATAACATAGGGAGGCCATGGAAACTCATAACTACTCATGACTCCAAAACATGCTACAAGCTACAAGGAACTCTTGGTCTCAAGCTTTAATAAGAATAGAAGGAAAAAAATAAGGATATCAACACTCTTAAAAACCTTTCTACTCAACATAATATCCCCCACTTAAGAGAAAATCCAACTAAGTCAAACATGAGACAGCATAACGATCTCATCACAACAAAAAGGAACTATAACTTATCTGTACCTTCATCCGGATTAGCTCCTTTGCCCTCATTGGCTTGAAGTGCATAGAAACGTTTCTTTTTTGGAGCATTAGGATCCGGGCCAACATAAGGAGCTTATTTGGCCACCCTTACTATAGCCGTAAGAGTAGGAAAATTTCTCACTTGATGATCACTTTTGCCACACCCATAGCACCCACTAGTACCGGCTAGGCACTTCCCATAATGCCTCTTCCCAAAAATGGAACAAAGAGGTTTAGAAAATTGATATCCACCACCTTTCTCCTCATTAGCCTTAGGAGCACTTGAAGAATCCTTGTTAGGAGCTCTCTTCTTGAACCTAGGTTGACCTTGCTCATGGATCTACCCCTCTTCAAATTACTATTCATCCTCTTAAGTGTGGACTCCTCAATAGTTTGAGCATACACCATAAGCCTCGAAATATTCATATCATCATGGAGCATTGCCATATAGCACTCTTCCTTGACTAGGTCGGATACATCGGTCACAAACCTACTCATCTCATGTCTAGGGTTAGACACCAAGGATGGAGTATACTTAGACAATAGGGTAAACTTCAAAGAATACTCCTCCACATTCATGTTACCTTGCCTAACATTTATAAACTCCTCAACCCTACACTCCTTCTTCTCACGGGGAAAGTACCTACCAAGGAAAGCTCCCTTAAACTCCTCCCATTCTATAGGACCCACTTCAACCGACCTATTGGCTTTTCATTGAGTGAACCATACTTGGGCAACCTCTTTCAATTGATAGGAAACCAACTTTGCTTTCTCCCTAGAAGATACCTCCATAGCATTAACTATCTTATAAACTTCATCCAAGAATTCTTGGGGATCTTCTCCCACTCTAGAGCCAAGAAAAATAGGAGGATTTATCCTCACAAAATCTCTTAATCTTGAAACCATGGTACTCTCATTAGCATTCACCTTAGGACCCATATCCCGATTAACTTGAGCCGTCATGGCTTGCGATAGGGTTAGAAAAGCTGACCAAATCTCTTCATTAGTCATGTTTGGGGGAACTACCGGAACTTGGTTTCCTTGAGGAACTTGGCCACCTTAAGGGCCTTGGTCACCTCGGGGAGGAACTCCCTCGTTCACAATATCCTCTTCCACTCTTTTGGGGTTCGCCATTGTATTTATATCCTATAAACACAAGAGATAGATTAGGAAAAGGACATTTTTAAAGCTAAACTCTAAGGCACGACTTCAAGAATATGAAAGAAGTGTAACTTTCTAACGTCCTATAGCCTCTTGCTCATAGATGTTTCGCGACTCATACCGATGAACAAGACTCTACTAGACGTGGCTTGTGAGACATCAACCCTAAAATTATTCCCAAAACCTGGCTCTGATACCATATTTGTCACGACCTGAGAGCACCCCATAGTCATAACATGGCGTACTCGACCCCGAAGGTGTTTTATACAAGCTTCATAGCATTCATCCATCGCATAGGTAATAAAAATAGTGCAAAATTAAAACGTTTAACATAAAACCATACGATTCAAAACATTCATTTAACAATCTTTCAAAAAGACATAGCGGAAGTCTAAGTCTCACATGACCATCCTAGACACAATCTCAAAATACATTAGGGACACGACCCTTTACACTCGAAAACTACTAAATGTCTATTACATGAAATAAAGAGAATCTTCTAAACACTTGTCCTTGATCTATGAGGACATACCACTTGATCTTGGAGGAATAGCAATCCAAGCACTTCAATCTAGAGTAAGCAATCACTTGCCGGAACCTACACTGGTGGTAAAAATAAGAGAATATGGGTTAGCACACAAAAAAGTACTAAGTATTATGACCATGCAAAAACATGCTTTAAAAAGGACAGTTTGGTTGGAAACCATGCATTATGCCATTTTTTAGAAATATCACGTACAATAGCATAAGAGACATACAATACAAGTATAATCATCATGCAAGTCATAATACCACATTTTTACAATATCATCATGTAACCCATTACCTTCACCTTAGACCTCCACCTTAAGCAACCCTCATGCTATACTTTGTGCAATGCATGGATGGCGTCCCATACCAACATCCACACCAAGGCACCACATTAACAACACCAAAAGTGAACTTACAATTCCTTCCTTTTCACCTTTGCACAATATTCATACATAAGAGGAATTACATTTCATAAGACATGACAGGGGAAAGATAACTCGTAATATCCACCAAATATAGCATGCATATCACATTACGCATTTAGGAGTCAACATTCTTTAATTACTTCATGTAGAGGACTTTCATACATTAGTCATTAAGACATAGAGAACTCACTATGACCATATCAAAGCCTACTCGTGCAATGTATAGATGGCATCCCATACTACCACTTACACTTCATAGAACCTCTCAAGAAACCATAATGCACATCTCACATGCTGGAAATAAGTGTTTAACCAACATAGACCATGAAAGATAGACATGGAATCCGGTGTCCTATAGCCCCACACCGTAAAGAGGTGTTCCACTTGCGTAAGGTAGAACGATAACATTAGCTCGTATGGTATCCGCTAGCCAATAACCTATGTGGGCAAATAGTTATGGGATAGGAAGATGTTCCTTGGAACTCTAACCTAACATTGGGAGAGTTTCCATCTAACCATATCCACTTGGTGCTTGGCCTACATTCCCATAGATTAATGCATTCACATTACATTAGTGTACTAGGGAGGAATGCCATAGGCCTATTGACCCATGATACATCATTACACAAGGAAGGAATTCTATAAGGCTATCGATCCATGGTCCCTCATTAGATTCTTTACTCGAGAAACGAATGCCACTAGCCTATCGATTCATGGTACATCAACTCATTAAGAAAGGAATGCCACTAGCCTATCGATTCTAGAGTCTTCATTACATTAGATCATTTATGAAAAGAATACCTTAATCCCATCAATTCATATCCATCTAGTCAATACACATTCATTACCCATATATGAAAACAATGCCATAGCCTATCGATTCATACTCATCAAGTCAAGACACATTAATTATAGAAGAAAAGGATGCATGAGCCTACCAATTCTAGATTCAACATTTTCTATAGAAACACTTCGCATTCAATCATCATCATTTATGAGTGTCAATTGAGAATATACTATTAACAACAACCCAATTACATCCTATACATGATCATCATTCTATTATTGAAATCACATGTAACTCCTTCACATCATATTTACATATACAACAATATGATAATACTTCAATTCCTCAAACTATACCTACAGGTCTATGATCACAATATACATAACAAGTAAACACCTCCACCTTTTGAGTTGATCAACAATTTAAGCACAATTCTAATTCAACAAGTAATTAGGTCAAACTTGCCCTTTCAAGGCTATGATCACAAATCATCAATTCACCAAAAATTCACCATAATTAGGCATAGATGATGATAAAATTCAATAATCTAAATCAATCTAGGCATAAATCCATCAATATTCATTCATAATCAACAAACCCACTTCATAAGGAACAGTTTAGAAATTGAGAAGCATCATGGGTTCATAGAGTATTTACAACATAAATCAAATATTAAACACCAATACAATCAATATATGAGATTAAAAACCATTTCAAATTTATTGAAGAAAGAACCCATCAGATTGAGTAAAACCCTTTGTTTTTCATGAACTTGATAACTTTGAGAAATTCTTTGAAATTGACTCTACGGTGAAATATAACCATAGATGAAGGATCACCATACCTTTACTAAGATTCCCCAATAAATTTGATGAAGAAACTCCTTCAATCCAACCCTAGTTCCCACTTCTTCTTCTTCTTGAGTTAGATAGAGAAATATTAAGAGATGAAGAACTTTGGGGTTTTGATTTGGGCTTTTGAATAATGGGGTAAAATAGGCATTTTAAGACTTGAAACTATTTACATTTATGATATAAACCATTTAAAATCAACCCTACCTAATAAATAATAAAAGGGAAATTACTTAAAACTCCTAAATTTGGGCAGTCCCATCAGGAACTACGCCTAACTTCATGGCTCGTGAAGAGGGACCACGGGCCGTGGTGGCACCCGTGCTCCTTAGACAGTGACTGCCTTTTGCCTTTCCAAGCCCCAAGATGCTAAGGCATCTTCACAGACCACTTCAAGGTCCATCCTCTAGACCACTGGCCATGAAAGTGGTCGTGGACTTGGGGCAGTAGCTTGGCCTCAAGGCCTTTCCCCCCAAGTGCCCAAGTTATCTTCATGGACAACTTCACAGTCTGTGGTCAAGACCACTGGCCATGAAAGTGGTTGTGGTCATGAGGCAATGTTGGCAAAGGTTTGGGTAGTCTTTGCCCTTGCCTAACGCTTTACCCCCCTGGCCTTGGCCTTTGCCCTTGAAACCCTACACTAATCCATAGATGACCTTCAACACTACTATGTCTAACATGTGTCTTGATGGTGACCCTCACAATTAGGCTCTAGTTCATCCTACCATTTTGCGAGTCGTTACAAGTTCACTTAATTGTTTAAGTATGCTCCATCTATAGTTTTGGATTTAAGGGCTAGAATGAGTAAGTTTGTATCAGGTGTGTCCGAAATGGTGGTTAAAGAGTGCCGAATTGCAATGCTCATTCATGATATGGACATCTCTCGTATTATGTTGCATGCACAATAAATTGAGGAGGAGAAACTCAAGGAAAGGTCTATGGAAGAAAAAATGACTAAGACCGGTGATATAAATTTCTCTAACACAAGGTCCAACGGATAAGGTCACCCAAGATTCCGAAAGAGTTTTTCCGGTCAAGGTTCCTCCAATGCTCCTCCAAAGTTCAACCAAGATAGGGTGTCTAACCCTAGCCCTCAAGGAGGTAATGGTAGTAGATCTGCATTGCCCACATCTAATTGTACTAAGTGTGGAAGAAAGCATGGTGGTAGGTGTCTAGCTGGCAATGATGGTTGTGGTAAAAGTTGTCACAAAATGAGGGATTGCCTGATGCTTAAGGTTAAAGGAAGAGAGGAAAAGCAAGCTACTCCTAGTGGTTTGGCTTCCAATGCTCCTAAAAAAACTGTTTCTATGCTCTTCAAACTAGAGGTGAACAAGAAATATCCCCGGATGTGATTACCGCTATGTTGAAAAAATTTCAACTTGATGTATAAGTTTTACTTGATCCCGGTACTACCTTGTATTTTGTGACACCATATGTGGCTATGAGGTTTGATGTGCTCCCCGATGTGTTGTTAAAACATTTTTTGTCTCTACTCTTGATTGATGATTCTGTGGTGGCTAAAAGGGTCTATAGAAAGTGTCCCATTTCCTTGTCCCATAGAGTCACTGTTGTTGACCTGGTAGATCTTGACATGTTAGATGTCGATGTTATCTTGGGTATGGATTGGTTGAACTCATGTTATGCTTCTATTGATTGTAGAACTCGTGCAGTCAGTGAGCCTATCCTGGAGTGGAAGGGGGAAATTCTATGCCTAAGGGTCAGTTTGTTTCTTATCTTAAAGCTAGAAAGATGATTTTAAAGTGTTTCTTTTACCATTTAGTAAGGGTGAGGGATGCAGATTCTGAAACCCTTTCTTTTAAGTCGTTCCCCGTTGTCAATGTGTTTCCGAAAGTGTTCCCAGATGACTAACCCGATATTTCTCGCGAGTAGGAAATAGACTTAGGTATTGACCTCTCCCTGATATGCAACCTATATTTATTCCTCCTTACCGTATGGTTCTGGCAGAACTTAAGGAGTTGAAAGAACAATTGAAGGATTTGTTGGATAAGGGTTACATTCGACCGAGTATCTCTATGGGGTGCTCCAGTTGTTTTCATTAGGAAGAAGGATGGTTCTCTCTGAATTTGCATCGATTATCGACAGTTGAATAAGGTGACTATTAAGAACATGTATCCTCTCCCAAGGATAGACGACTTGTTTGACCAACTTCAAGGGGCAAGTTATTTCTCTATGATTAATCTCCGATCGGGTTATCACTAATTGAGGGTGAAAGATAATGACATTCTGAAGATGACTTTTCAAACTCGGTATGGTCATTATGAGTTTTTTGTAATGTCATTTTGGCTGACTAATGCACCCGTGGCATTTAGGGACTTGTTCAATAGAGTGTTTAGACAGTATCTTGACATGTTTGTGATTGTGTTCATTGATGATATTTTGATCTACTCAAGGAGTGAGGATTAGTATATTGATCATTTGAGCATCGTGTTGAAAATTCTGAAGGACCAACAATTTTTTGCAAAGTTTAGCAAATGTGAATTTCGGTTAAGGTCCGTAATTTTCCTTGGTCATATTGTTTCCAGTAAGGGTACTGAGGTAAATCCTAGGATGATGGATGCGGTAAAGAGTAGGCCTAGACCTCTAACTCCCTCAGATATTAAAAGCTTTTTTGGTTTGGCCGGTTACTATAAAAGGTTTGCTGAGGGTTTTTCTTGAATTGCCTCTCCTTTGACGACTTTGACTCAAAAGAAGGTTAAGTTGATATAGTCTGAAGCTTGTGAGAAGAGTTTCCAAGAGTTGAATGATAGACTTATTCCACTCCGGTGTTGACCTTATCGGAAGGAACCGATGGTTTTGTGGTTTTTTGTGACTCCTCAAGAATCTGGCTAGGGTGTGTGCTTATGCAAAATAGGAAAGTTATTGCCTATGACTCAAGGCAACTTAATATACATGAGAAGAATTATCCTACTCATGACCTTGAGTTAGTGACGGTCATTTTTGCCCTTAAGATTATGAGACACTATTTGTATGGAGTACATATATATTTGTTTACCAATCACAAGAGCTTTCAATATGTGTTTAACTAAAAAGATATAAATTTTCGCCAAAGAAGGTGGCTTGAGTTATTGAAGGATTACAACATGAGTGTTCTTTATTACCCCGATAAAGATAATATGGTAGAAGATGCTCTTAGTCGATTATCTATGGGATGTGTTGCTCATATTGAAGAAGAAAAGAAAGAGTTGGTTTAAGATGTGCATAGATTGGCTCGATTAGATGTTCAACTAGTGGACTCTGCCAAGGGTGGTGTTATGGTTCACAATGGTTCCGAATCGTCTTTTATGAAAAATTTGAAAGTCAAGCAAGGTCTTGTTCCAATTTTGGTAGAATTTAAAGAAGAGGTGCTTAAGAAGTCTGTTGAGGCTTTCTCCCAAGGGGTAGATGGGGTGCTTAGATACCAAGGTCGATTATGTGTTCCAAATGTGGATGACTTGAGGGAACAAATTTTTACAGAAGCTCATAGTTTACGGTATTCCATTCTTCTAGAGTCCCCAAGATGTATCGTGATTTATGAGAAGTTTATTGATGGAATGGGATGAAGAAATATATTGTGGGATTTGTGGCTAAGTGTCCAAATTGCCAACAAGTAAAGGTTGAGCATCAAAGACCGGGAGGTTTATCCCAAGTTATTAACATTCCTACTTGGAAGTGGGAAGACTTGAATACGGACTTCATCATTGGTTTGCCTTGCACCCGGCGACAACATGACTCTATTTGGGTGATAGTAGATCGGATGACAAAATTGGCTCATTTCCTTCCCGTCAAGGTTTCCTATTCGGCGGAGGATTATACCAAGATGTACTTGAGAGAAATGGTAAGGTTGCATGGAGTGCCCTTGTCCATTATTTTTTATCGTGGTACCCAATTCACTTCTCAGTTTGGAGATAATTCCAAATGAGGCTAGGCAGTAAGGTTAAGATTAGCATGACTTTTCATCCCTAAATCGATGCTCAAGTGGAGCGTATGATCAAGAATATAGAGGATATGTTAAGGGCAATTGGGATGACCATTTACCATTAATCGAGTATGCTCAGAATAAGAGTTATCACTCAAGTATTGATATGGCTCCATTTGAGGCCCTGTATGGTAGGAGGTGAATATCTTCCATAGGATGGTTTTAGGTAGGTGAAGTAGCCCTAATAGGTCTCGAATTGTTTCATGAGGCCATTGAGAAAGTTTGACTCATTAAAGAGAGGTTTAGAATGTCTCGAAGTCGGCAAAAGTCTTATGCCGATGTGAGAAGAAGGGATCTAGAGTTTGAGGTTGACGATTGAGTTAAAATGAAAATCTCACCCATGAAGGGTGTAATGAGGTTTGATAAGAAAGGGAATCTTAGTCCCCGGTATATAGGCCCATATCATATTTTGAGGCGTGTTGGTAATGTTGTTTATGAGTTAGATTTTCCAATTATGTTGACATCAATACATCTGGCTTTTCATGTCACTATGCTTAAGAAGTGTGTTGGAGAGCCGACATCCATAGTTTCCCTAGAAGGGTTGGGGTTGATGACAGCCTCTCATATGAAGAAGTTTCGATTGAGATTCTAGACCGGCAAGTTAAGAGATTGACAAATAAGGAAATAACTTCCGTGAAGGTTTTGTGGAGGAATCAATTAGTTGAGGGTGCTACTTGGGAGGCCAAGGCTGATATGATGTCCCGATATCCTCATCATTTTCATTCTACTCCTATTCTATCATGAGGTAATGAGTTCCTCTTGAGTTGTGCTTGATTTGGGAATGATGTGTTTTTATGTTTTTCCATGATTTCCTGATGATTATGCATAGTCATGAAAACTTATGTTTTATAAGAAAATAAGTTTATCTGATTGATTTTCCTCATGTTGTTTTGCATTCAGTTTGAGTTGCCTATAGACTTCATTAAATAAATCGATTAACATGCATTAGCTATGCTTTTTGAGAGTAAATTGCATAGAGGCTACATGAGAATTTTTTGAGCATGCTTTTAGCTTGGAGAAGGTAGTTCCTCCTTGAAAATGAGAAATTTTGACAATTCATGCATATTAGGTTGCTTGATCCAGTTCCTACTTCATTATGATTCATTTGAGTATGTTGAGCTTGGAGTTCATAGTTCCTCCTTGATTGTATGCATTACATTGTAGGTTGGGTTGTTAGTTCCTCTCCCACTCTTTTAGAACCAGTTTGAATCGCATTTGAGGACGAATGGTCCCAAGGGGGAGATATTGTAACACCCCGTATTCAAAAAATACCAAAATAGCAAATTTCCAGAAAATTGGAGGTGCCAGACCACACCGGCCACCAACGGCCTGTGGAGTAGACCACACACCGTAGGTGTGGTCCGTGGTTGACCAGCCCAAGTGAGTTCTGATGGCCCAGAACCACGGCCTGACAAACAGACTGTTGGTCAGACCAATGTCCGTGGTTAGAACCCCAAAGGTCAAGTCTCCGACCACCAAACGACGATCCACCAGGACGCACCGTAGGTCAGACCACGGTCCATCCTCTGGTCGGTGGCTGCTGTCAGTTATTATTTCAAGGTTAGTTGGCACTTTTCCTAATTAATTAGTTCCTACACTATGTTGTTTTTCCTATGTCTAGGACTCCTATATAAACCTTTTAGCCCCCAAATTCACCCCATTTATTTCATTCTTCCAAATTCCCAAAAGTAAACCAATTCCTCTAAAATATTCTCTCTCTAGAAACTTGAAGAAGAAGAAGGATTCACCTCGAGTTTTCAACTAAGGCTACAATTTATCAAATGAAGACTTGTATTTTGGGTTAAGGTATGATAGTTTTCATCCATGGATTTCCTACATCTCTCTATTGCAGTAGGTAGAATTCCCCAATTGAGTCAGGGTTTTCATCTACTATCATGGGTTCTCTTTATTATTGATTGAAATGAGTTATTTGTGACCTTCTATGCATGAATTGATTAATTGCAATGCTTTTATGATGAATTCCCCTATGAACCCATGTGGTCCCTTTGTTTTCAAGTTATGAACCATATGTTGAGGGATTTTTTATCTTAAAGGAAGAGTTTTATGAAATTGAGCATGTAATACTTGTTTTACATGAATTCATGATGAAATCCATATCTAACCCATGTTCTCTAAGAGTTGATTATTGAAATTGGGTATTGACCTCAAGGATGTGAATTATGGACTTATGTATTGATTTATGAAATTTGTAAAGGTATTTTAAGGGTGCTTTGAGAGTGAATTACCAATGATGATGTTGTGTTGTGAAAGGATATTCTCACTAAAACACATACTAGCATGATGTGAAAGGTTTTCTCCCATAGGAAGGATTCTTAGGTTGAAATGTTTTCTCACCTAATTGAATCAAAGACTAGGAGCTATCTTAATGAAACTAGCTTAAATTGGTTTTCCAAGGTCACCTTTTCATGAGTAATGAAGTCAAGTAATAAATGACTATTCTGTGGGGATTTTTGCTTAGCACTGAGTGGATATTGTAGATGAGATGGAATCTCTTACGTAGTAGAGTCCGGGTTTCCAAAGTAATCTCATGAGATGGAAGCCTTCACGAAGTAGAGTCCGAGTTTCTAGTAGCAATCTCCTTATCCCATAACTATGTAACCACGTCGGTTGATTATCTTGTGGATCCACTTAAGCTAGAAGTTCAGGGTTCTACCTTAGGCAAGTAGAACAACCTTTTTCCAGTGTGGGGTATACACTAAATTCCATGTAATAGCTCACATGGTATCATGTTAGTTAAGGCTATTTCCCACAAGTAATAGTTAATTAAGGTTAATCAAGGAGTATCAAGTATGAGTTCAAAGATGTTAATGAAGAAGTTAGCTTGCATTGACCATGATTTATGACTTATGATTTATAACTCATTCATATGATGTTTAACTTGGTTAATTGCATGTCATGAAATGAAATGTCACTTTTTAGCATGTTTTATGCATGACTATCATACTAGATACATTGTTTTGTACCAGGCATACTCTTGCCTACATTTTCCCCGAATGTAGGGTTCGACAGAGAGGTTTCCGAGTCTTGTGGCTAGTTGTCGAGTTTGTGATTTCCAAAGATTTGGTGAATTTTCATGCTTCGAGGACAAAATTATTGTTTAGTTTCTTTCTTGTATTTCCCTTTTGGACATGATATATGGGCTAGGCCCAATTTCATTCTATTGTATTAGATGGCTATGTTGAGACATTAGTTTTGACTTCCGCTTTTTGTTTTAGAAAAATGTTTTGTACTTGGACTATTGTTTTACTCTTATTAATCTATATCTTAGATTCTGAGAGCTAAGTGGCTAGTATGGAGTCCGTCGAGGTTCTTTACGCCATGTTAGATCTAGGGGTACCCCTGGGTCGTGACACCTGTATAAGGAAAACATAAAGAAACGGCATGACGCCAAAATCCTTCAGCGAGAAGTTTGAGCTGGTGATTGGCGTGCTCTACAATTCTCGTTTGAGAATCTTCGTAAGTAAACTCATATTAAAGTTGTCTAGCCCATCCAAAGTAACTCGAGTGTTCAAAGATGAGGTAAATTAAAGTGGAAGGTATAGATGGACAACCTTTCAAGGTGAATGGGCATCTGAAGCTCTATTTTGGAGATTGTCATGAAATATCGATAATTGAAGTGGTGTACTAGAAAGATGCTTGAAAGAATTTCCACGTCGTGCAACGACATTTAATTGGGTTCGGTGAGCCTGATTTTTATCAACTTTTGGTCATACCTGTAGGGCCTATATTCTAGAATTTTTGGCGATCCACATGCTGTTTGGTGGTTCTTCCAGTGGTTCAGCAGTCTTTAGAAAGCTTCGTCGATTGGCCACATAGTGAATATTTCCCCTTGCCCCATTACTTTCATTCAGTGCTCTTTCTGTTTTAATTATGTCTTTATTTTTTATTCTTGCATTGAGGACAATGTTAGGTGTATTTGATGGTGTGGGGGGTTTGATACCACCTCTTGATGTTTGTGAATGTGGTTTTTCTCTTGGAATTCTGAGTGTCGGTTATGATAAATACTGATGACATGAATAGTGTTCTCGACTGAATGACATGTTTGTGCGGCTCCGATGAGGCAAATTGAGTTGCATAAGTCATATGTGAACTCCTAGAATCTCATTGTGACTAGCCTATTATTGTGTTGATCTCTTGTGATGATCGTTCCATGCAAGCTGAAAATTGTAGAGTCTTGTTTGATTATTGTGTTGAATGCATTGTGTGGTGAGATTTTATTGAAACATGTTTTTTTTAATACCTATAACTTGCCCCGTTAGTTCAGTTGACTAATATAAGCTAATGATAGAGATGATCTTAGGATAAATTTGTGAAGAGTCAACCAAAATTGCTATAATACCTCTTTGTGACCACCAGAGTGTTAACCTAGCTTGGCACCATTTGAATCTGTCCTTTCTCTTTGGATAAAACATGAAAAACTTTGACCTCTTTGTCCCATCACCTATAACCTTAATGAATCATTGGTTTGTTTGAAAAGTCAACTTATGCCAAAAGCCTAAGTTAGAGGTGTTGTAGAAAAGGAGGAAAATCAAGAAGTTTGAGAAATTCGCCCTTGAAGGATTATATTGAAAAAGATGGAACCCCTCCATGTAAATATGTAAAAAAAAAAGAGAAAAATGTGAAAGTAGAAAAAGATGGAAAAAGAAAAGAGTTGTTGAAATAAAGCTTGTAAAATGGACAAAAGAAATGGGGTGTCTAATGAGTCATGCTTAAATGAACATAAAGTGGATTGTGAAAATGATAAAGTGCGAATGAGAAGGAGAAAAAGTGAAATGCAGGCCATACATCATGAAGGTAGAAGGTAGAAGTTAGTAAACCTAAATAATCACACTTTTACCCTCAACCTCGTTACAATCCTTGAAAGACCTTTGTAATCTTGAGTGAGCTCAAAATAATGTTGATAGGAAAAGAAGGGCAAGCTTATGGGTAGAGTCATGCATGTATTTATCTTTGGGAGTATGAGAGTTGTGCTTGAATCACAAATTATAGAAATTTGATTAGTTTTGTGTGAGCATGGAATCAATCTTGGTGTGAGGGAATTTGAATGCTTTTGTTGAGCTTGAACTTTCATTTGAAGCAAGCATTGTGAGCTTGAGTTCTATTTGATAATGGTTAGTCAAAGTTTTAAACTTAGAGTGCACAATTGAGCATTACATGCATAGTTTAAACCTCTTGTGTGCATTCATGTGGAGTGTTGAGTAGCACTATTTGTAAACATCCTTGTTGAGATGATTGATCTTGTGTTTTACTTGAGGACAGGCAAAATATTAAGTTGGGGGTGTTGATGAGTCTAGGATTTCGACTCATTTATGGATTTATGATCATAGTTTTAGTGTCCTCTTTGCCAATCTTATGCTCGAAATTGATTCTTATGTGTTGATTTGCAGCTTGGAAGACAAAACAGCAAATCAAGAACATTAACACACAAAAAAAAGAAGAAAAGCAAGGCTTAAGATCTCCAAGGCCACTCGCCGATTCGCCAACTGGCCCTTGAACTCGCCTAAAGTTACAGCGTGCCAGCCATTGGACAATTGCAAGTAGGCGATAGAACGCGCCCTTTGGTGACACACCGATTGGATCGGCGAAGGAGTCTCAGCCCGCCTAATTTCACATGATAATTAGTGAAGATGCAATCAAACACAGCGATGAGAAAGGACAAGTGGCGCATCAGCGATCAGATCAGCAAGCCCGGCCTTGATCGCCTAATATCATATCATAAAGAGGGTGATGACTCAAGAGAAAAAGGCGATGGAGAGTAGTGTTTGGCGCATTGCTGACCTAGTAGGCGATACTTAACTTATACCGCCGAATGACCCCAAAGGAAATAATCAGGGAACGTATAAATTGATTTTCAAAACGAGAAAACAGTGTTCTGACATTTTTGGACTCTGGGTTTTTTATTGAAACACTGTGTTACTATGTTTTTGAGTATATTTGGAAGTTTGATATCATTTTGAAAGTTGATTGCAAGTATTGTGAAGACTCGAATTTCGTTACCCATCTTATGGATAATATAACTGGTAATGTTTTTCTACTTTTCATAATGAGTGGATAAAACCCCTATTCTTGGGGCTGTGATTATGTGATTAATTGTCGCAAATAGTTTATGGGTGTTAGTAATTGTTTATTTGATTGTTGTTTTGAAGTGGATTCAATTGATAATTTAGTTTTAATTCATGAATTGTAGATATCCATGCAGTTCTAGTCTAGTGTTCTTTGTTTGCTTCAGAAAGAGGTTTAGAGTTAAGGTTATCAATCGATAATTGTTGTGACTGGGCTGTTGTGGATTCATCTTGAGAGAGTGAGTCTTAATTTGATCAAACCTATCTAACTCAAGAGACTAGATAGATTGAGGTTTTGGGTTGTCTATAGTATGATGCTTGTTATGGTTCGAGAGAACTCACTTGATTCATTATAGTTTATCGAGAGATGGCTATTACATCTTATAAAGACAATCCTACCCACTAAGATTTAGCTACTTTCGATAATTATGAATCATCTGTATGACGAAATTGGCAATTAATCGATCATAGACCCAAGTATCCCTTTCTATTTGGTTACTCCCCTGTTTTCGTAGTTGTTAATTGACAAACCTTATCCTTCCATTCAACACTAGTTGTCAACCCTTTTGATTTACTTCAATGGTTTCGATTATTTATATTCCTACAACTGATTAGAACATGACTTTCACTTCATAATTGAATTCTATACCGTATCACTCCTGTGGGATCGACCCCAACTCTTCGTTGGGTTTATACTAGATTGCGATTGCCTAAACTTAGTATGGGATGAAGTGTAGTTAAGACTTATCACTAATCTCTCGGCACTGAATGTATAATTAACAGGGAGGGAGTGTCCTGATTTGGTCAATCAATCAACGATAACCTAAGTAATGTCAATCCCTCGAGAAGTCTCAGGCAAACCTGCCACAAGGTCAATAGTGATGTGATCCCACTTCAACTCTTGAATGGATAATCACTGGAACTCACCACGAGGTCTCAAATGATGGGCCTTCACTTGTTTACAACTTATGAAACAAGACAGATAGTCTTCAATATCTCTCCTCATGTCGGCCCACCAGTAATGTTGCGTCATATCACGATATATCTTTGCGGAGCCCAGATTAATAGAATACCTTGAATCACACGCCTCCTGAAGTATCAATTGAATCAAACCCCCAACTCTTGGGACAGATATACAACCTGCGAACCTGAAAACCTCATCTGAGTCTAAGATAACCTAACCAATACACCCGTTAACATTCGATCTCAAAGTTCCACAAAGGCCTCATCCTCAAACTAACGGCTCTGGATCTAATCAACAAGAGAGCACAGAACTACTAAATAGGTAACAACACGCCTAGAATCTGAAACATCCAATCGCACCATCTGGTTAGCTAAGGACTGAATATCCAAAGTTAAAGGTAGCTCCACATTAGATTAGAAGGGTAGACTACCCATACTCACTGCCTTTCGACTAAGGGCTTCTACCACAACATTCACCTTGCCTAGATGGTAGAAAACATAGAGGTCCTAGTGCTTCAGAAAATCAATGCAGTGACGTTGCCTTGAATTAAGATCCCTCCACTTAATGATGTACTAAAGAGTCCTATGATCAATGTAGATCTCACAACAAACCCCATACTTGTTGTGCCTCCAGATCATAAACACGAAAACCACTGCCAACTATGTAATCAGTGGGATAGTTGCGCTCATGTATCCTAAGATACCTCAATACACAAGCTATTCCCAGCCCCGCTGCATCAATACACAACCCAAACCAACCCTGGATGAATTACAATAGACTGTGCAGCCTTCGCTCTCAATTGAAAGAGTCAACACATAAGCAGTAGTCAGAAACTTCTTGAGCTTCCAAAAGCTCAACTCACACTCCTTAGTCCACTCAAAAGGAACATAAAGGCAACTCAACCGGGTAAGAGGTGTTTCAATATTGGAGAAGCCCTCCTCAAACTGTCTGTAGTAGCTCGCTAAACCGACAAACTCCGAACCTTAGTAACAGAAATGGGCCTAGCCCAATTATAAATAGCCTCAATCTTCATCGTATCTACCATGATGCCATCCTTGGAAACAACATCCCCCAAGAATGCTACATACTCAAGCAAAAATTTGCAATTTCAAAACTTGGCATAAAGTCGTTGGTCTCTCAAAGTTTGGAGCACAATCCTCAAATGTTACTCATGATCACTCCTTCTCCGTGAGTATACCAAATTATTATCAATGAACAAAATGATGAACAAATAAAGGTACAATTTAAACACCCACGACATCAAGTCCATGAAGGCGGCATGGGCATTAGTCAACCCAAAAAACATCACTAGGAACTCATACTGACCATATCGAGTCCTAAATGCGGTCTTACGGATGTCTACTGCCCTAATCCTCAACTGATGGTAACCAAACCTCAAATCAATCTTCGCAAACACTGTGGCACCCTAAAGATGGTCAAATAAATCACCAATCCTATGCATGGGGTAACGGTTCTTCAATGCCACCTTATTCAACTGCTTATAATCATACACATGCACATCAAACCACAATTATTCTTCCCAAATAGAACAGAAGCACCCCTAGGAGACACATTCGGCCTGATGGATCCCTTACCAAAGAGGTTATGAAACTAAACATTGAGATCCCTGAGGTCTGCAAGGGCCATCAAATATGGAAGAATAGAAATATGTCGAGTTCCCATATTAAGCTTGACCAAAAAGTCAATATCATACTCTGAGGGTAGGCTAGTTAGCTCGGTACTAAACACATTTACAAATTCACGGACAGCTGAAATGGACTCAACTAAACCGACCTCCTTACTCACATCACACACATAGGCAAAACTAAACAAGTCAATGACCCACTAGCCACTAGCCTCCGAGTATGAACAAAATAAATAACACCAACCAGTGTGCTGTTAATGCAGCCGTGCCACAGTACCAGGGGAACACCAAGCATGACTAAGGTAATGTTGTTAGAGAAACTATCTAAAATTGCATTATAGGAAGACAACCAGTCCATGCTTTGAATAACATTAAAATCAAGCATATGTAACAATATAAGGTAAGCCCAGGTGTTACACACCTTGATAGTATCTAAGCAAGATCAAAAGACCTGATACACTACTAAAGATTCACCCACGAGGGTCAACACACGTAACGATGCTTCTATATTCTCAAAACTCATACCCATACGAGAAGAATAATTCATAGACACATAGCAATATGTAGAACCAGGGTAAAATAAAGTTGAGGCGGGATGATGGTATAGTAAAATCATACATGTCATCAAATCATTTAATACCTCAGCATCCGCCCTTGCTAGAGCTGCATATATGTGGCCATGTCCGCCTCTACCCCTATCCATCAGTCCTACCATCTGACTTACCTCCCCGGGGACCACCCAGAATACCTTGCTATCCACTGAGACTATCCTGACCCTGACCTGGACCTCTAGCTGGAGGTTCTATTGATGGGGCTTGTAGGGCTAGCTATGGAACTGGAGTAATCCGTCTATGCAGAAGGCAATCTCTAGCCCAGTTATCTAACTCACCATAGTTAAAACAACCCAAAGATGATCTACTCCTAAAAGAACATCCACAATGGCCTGAAATACTAGTTTGGCACCCGTGACTCTTGCTAGAGCCAACCTTACTCCGACTATAACAATCACCCTCTAAACTCTCCAATGAGGCCTAAACAGGCCGACTAGGCTAACCTTGCTGCAACTACTATCAAACCCTAGCATGTGAATCTCTTGGTGCAGGCATGATGAATAACATCCCAAAAAAAGTGACCCGCTAAGACCATAGACTTAACCTCAATCCGCAGCTAAAGTCTCAAAACAGGAACAAAGAACTGAACGCTCTCTTCCTCATTAGGTAGAATCATGGTAGCATGGCGAGAGAGCTCGTGAAATCTTGCCTCATACTCATACATTTTCATAGAACCCTGTTCTAACTTGGAGAACTGATCCATGAGGTGATCTATGATGCTAAGAGGAATGAACCTAGCCAAGAAGGCCTTAGAAAACTCATTCAAAGTGATTGGATGGTATCACATAGTTTTGGTCGGGAGACAAGATATGTAAGGTTATTTGATTCCATATATTATGGCATGAAGTCCTATATTTTGTATAACAACCAAGTGAGATCTCTTAGTCATCCTCATGGTAAAAGATATAATGTGACGGTGTATAGTCTCCAAAAATAATAATCTCCCTCATACCGTCCATGATTTCAAAAATGTGTCAAGCTACTTCTATGCATGTTAATTCTCCAATGTTTGTGTGTTTATACTTTCAAGTATTATTATGACAAAGGTACTCTAAACAGAAAATTTCATGAGTTTTTCACCAAGTCAAATGAGGATCATTAAGTCAATAAGATCCTCCATTATACATGTTACAAGTATTTGTATGGAAGATAAACATAATATCTATTATTCATTTTATATGTCCTTACATGGAATGTTCAACACTTAATTGCGATTTGTCCTATGCTTTATTAATTCACATGTTTGTGCACCCTTACCTTTGATATCGTGTACGAAATGTGTAGCTATCATATCATCATATGCACTCCTCACCTCTCCATTTGAGGAGTTATAGTCTCTATTTGAAATGAATGTATGCCTCCTTTGCGATGTCCAAATGTGTTTTAAATGAACCATGTGCTAGTAGAATCACTTGCTCACTTGTTATACCACTTAATGACTTATTTTCTACATGTCCTCATGTTGTCACTTGTTTTATGTCTTCATGGTCCATTTATGACTATGTTTTAGTCCAATAAGATTCATTGTATCATATAAAATATTAAGTATTCCTACATTGATGTTACATTTGTTTCTTATGTCTTTATTGTTGCGTGAAGTCTCTTATTCTCTTGTTTACATCACTGGTCTATAGTCCCAAATCTCAAAAGAATTATGAACAATCTTAGATATTAAAGAAAAGACGTAAAGCAAATATATATTATTATGGGTGGCAACTCAAGGGTTGAAAACCTAGCATGGGTCGATCATGAAAGCAAAGTGGTATAATTATGGGTGGTAGCTCATTGGTTAAAATACGTAGCATGGGTCGTACCAATTGATATATATATATATACAAGTGGCATCTTAGGGGTTATGATACCTAACATGGGCCGATCCTAATTTGTATATGTATGAGGACATCATCGTAGGGGTCAAAATGCGTAACATGGGTCATCCTCTTCTACCACTAATCAGATGGTAATCATATCAAATTCTACACAGTTTATAAAGAAAAGTATAGTAAAATAAAGGAAAGAATGCAAGGTACTCAATACCCCCCAAAAGAGTAAGGAAAGGTGGTCATTCATCCTTATTTGTGAATTTATAAATTGATACATAATTTTACTTGAGCTCTTGTTTTACCTATGGATACTTTACGCTTTATATATTATGTACATTCTTTTTTAGTGGCGTCCCTCATGGGGAAGTTGTGTTGCATGCCACAGGTATATGTACTCAAGATAAGAGAATCTATCCAAGATAAGCACGAGATACTCAGCTGCCTTTAGTGAGCTCCATGTTGATTCGGGGCTCACGTAGTCTCTAACATATATTTGATATTTTATTACAGTTAAGGGTATGACAGGGTCCTATCCCGACCTTAGCTAAGTGTCTATCTTTTAGAGGCTTTGTAGACCAATGTCAAAGTGAAGCGTGAATATGTCTTGTTTTCTAGTAATTATGGCCTCAACGACCAATCAAGTATATTTATTTTTGGCCTATCTATGTTTGTATTTTATCAGCTTATATTACATATACTCATCAAATATTTATAACTTCACTTTTTGGATGTGTGATAAGCAAGAGTTATACGTTGGTTCTCTCGGGCCTTTAGGGCATCGGGTGCCTGTCCGTCTCAATGGTACTTGGGGCGTGACAAAAGTGGTATTAGAGATGGAGTCTACAAAGTTGTGCCTAGTAGACCCTTACTTATGAATATGTTGCGCACCACATTTATTATTAGGGGGCTGCTTAGATATTTGGGAAATGTGATCTTGATTTATAATCTAGATCGTGCGATGGAGTTAAGTCAAGTAGTATATTCTTAGTACTATGATCTGTGTCATCAAGATTACACCTACTACTGTTAAGGTCAAAGGTGGTCAAGGGCCACTATATCCTAAGAGGCAATCTTTAGAGGAACATTTCATGTTATCAAAATTTAGAGAAAGGCTTTTAGAGGGTTCTACGTCACTGATACCTACAGTTGTAATAGTACCAGTTGTATCATCTTGCTTTTTATGAGCATGATATAGCATGGTCATTAAATTGTTACGTAGTCATAGGGATGGGCTGCATCATTTCCTAATAATGATTTTTAAAAGAATGTGATTGGCTCTTGAGTCTGTAATTTCCTCAAATATGACTCTTTCAGTCGTTATAGGATCTAATCCTAAGAAGTACATTCAATATTTTGTCTGTAATATTCATAGAATTTTTAGGATTATGTATGTATTACAAATAGAAGTGGTTGAGTTGTCTTTGTATTAGTTTAAATGTGGCATTATCATAGTTCGGTAGGACATATAACAATTCTATTTGCAAGAAATACTCTTAGTGGGTCTATAGATCCCATACATTTATTTATCTTCCTGTGTATGTTAGGCTTGAATTTTAAGATATGCATATAACAGGTTAAATTAAATGACTCATTGGGTTGTTAAAAAACATAAAGGATAAGTGTTTCAATTGTTTTGTTGAAAAGTATATGTTCCCCATCATTATTATGTGGTTGTCATATAGGAACACATTATTAAGGATTTAGGTTGAAAATTTTGAGGGGTTAGCCATACGTTATGATTTATTAGGTTATTCAAAGTACATGAAGGCATAAATTAATAACCAACAGGAGAATAATTGGTTATATAGGAAATAAAAGGAGAAAAATATTTAAATACTATAGAATAGTAAAGTTCTTGGGTAGTATAAGAAGGCAACATATGTGATTATTAGAAGAAACATTGACATAGATTGTGCCCTTAATACAAATGATGTTTATTAAGTATTGTTGTAGGAAAGATATATCGATTCTTTAATTTTAACCTGCTTCAATGGCATACCCAAGAATATTCTCTAATAAACTTTTCAATTTTTTTATTAGAGACATAAGTCATTTTTTATTGACATTGAATTTCAGTGTTTAGTACAAATACATACAAGAATAGAGAGTGCAATCGAAAGGGCACTTATGTAGAAGATATTTTTCACCTTGTATGGTTCCCTTAAATAGACTTGATCATTTGTATGAAAGAAAGATGGTTTCTTACATTAGATTACTATCAACTTAGAAAGGAGCGAGTTCTGATTGTTCAAATAATGATTAGAAGAATTTGAGGTAAGGTTACTCCCCCATTTTGTCTCACTATATATATCAGATTGGATGATATTTCTCTACATGTTTTATTACGAATTGACGAAAAATGATCTGAAGCAGAGAGTCAAAGTTTTATTGATTATTTTAGAAAGGTTTGGGGCTGTTTATACGTGGTGAAGTTTTGAGAAGTAATGGGTGGATGGTTGGGTTTATTAGTGGTAAAGGGCATGGTTTTATTCCTATATATTGTAGTAAGAGTTTTGTATGTAAGTATGACGCCTTTGGGCATTGAAACACAATTAATGAATTGTAGAGCTTTCTGCCAGCTAGGTGTTCCACATAATTTCGTGGTGGTCCATTACTTGACCTATTGACTCGATAGTGATGTAATCTATATATTTTGTAGATTATCATTGGTAATATTGGCTAGCCTTAAGAGAAAGTCATGTGAAATGTTTTAGGGAAGAAACGAAGATACACCATTTGAAATGTGGGTTGTGTGGGCTTTCTTCCCCTTAGATGTGTATTTACTATTTTGGATGTTGTAACTCCCAAGTAGTGTCGGATGACCTCATGGGAAGGTGATAAATTTTGTAAACATGGTGATAATGGAATTAGTGAAAAGAACACACATTAGTATAGGGGTTTTGAGCCTGCTGCCCAACTAAAGTTTTGGTAAGTAGAAGTGATCAAACCTTGTTTATTAGTTGTTAATATTAGCCCTATTGCTTTCCATTAATGCTGATTAACGCCTCAAAGGAAAGCATGATTCATTGTACCACATAGTATTGGTCGGGAGACAAGGTATGTAAGGCTATTTGATTCCATATTTTATGGCATAAAGTCCTATATTCTGTGTACCAACCAAGTGATATATGTAAGTCATCCTCATGGTAAAAGATACAATGTGAGGGGTGTACAGTCTCAACAAATAATAATCTCCCTCATACCGTCCATGGTTTCAGAAGTGTGTCAAACTATTTCTATGCGCGTTCATTCTCCAATATTGGTGTGTTTATACTTTCAAGTATTATTATTACAAAGGTACTCTAAACATAAGATTTAATAAGTTTTTCGCCAAGTCAAATGAGGATCATTGATTCAAGAAGATGCTACATTTTACATGTTACAAGTATCTATATGGCAGATACACATAATGTCTATTATTCATTTTATATGTCCTTATGTGGAATGTGCAACCCTTATTTCTTATTTGTCCTATGCTTCATTAGTTTACATGTTTATGCACCCTTACGTTTGATATCGTGTACTAAGTGTGTATCTATCGTATCATCATATGCACTCCTCGCCTCTCCATTTGAGAAGTTATAGTCTTTATTTTAAATGCATGTATGCCTCCTTTTGAGATGTCCAAATGTGTATTAAATGAACCATGTGCTAGTAGAATCACTTGCTCACTCGTTATACCACTTACTTACTCAGTTTCTACATGTCCTCATGTTCTCACTTGTCGTGTTTCTTCATGGAAAATTTACGAATATGTTTTAGCCCAATAAGATTCATTGTGTCATATAAATTACTAAATATTTCTACATTGATATTATAGTTGTTTCTTATGTCATTATTGCTACGTCAAGTCTTTTATTCTCTTGCTTACATCACTGTTCTATAGTGCCAAAGCTCAAAAGTGTTATGAACAATCTCAAATATTATAGAAAAGACGTAAAGCAAATATGTATTATGATGGGTGGAAGTTCAGGGGCTGAAAGCCTAGCTTGGGTTGATCCTAAAAGCAAAGTTGTATACTTATGGGTGGGATCTCAAGGGTTAAAATACCTAGCTTGGGCTGATCCGAATTGATATATATATATACGGGTGGAAGATCACGGGTTATAATACCTAGCATGTGCCGATCCTAATTTTTATATGTATGAGGACAACATCCTAGGGGTTAAAATGCCTAGTATGGGTCAGCCTCTTCAACCACTAATCAGATTGTCACGACCCAGGAGTACCCCCTAGATGTGACACGGCGTACAAGACTCTGAGAAACCTCATAGAAGCCTTTTAGCATATCACGACCTAGGATAATAGGAAAGTACAAGATTTTTAAAAAGAAAATTATCCATACAATCAAAATCTTTTCATAAAAGCAAGCGGAAGTCTTTACTACACTTTTGTCTCAAACCATCTAATATAACTTTAGAATAAAAATCTTGGGACATAGCCCATACAATAGTATCAACATGAAAATAAAAGACATAAAGGAAATATTAGGTTTGTCCTCGAAGCTATGAGGACTCACCAAATCTTCAATTCCTTTTCTCATTAGAGACTTAGCCTCAAGATAGGAACTCAATCTCCAAACCCTACATGTGATGAGATGTCGGCAAAGTATGCGATAGTACAAAATGTACTAAATATGTTAGCTAGCATAACATCATAAGAGCATTTAATAAGGGTTAGTCAACATAAGACATAGTCAAATAATTCATGAAACATCCATTGTAAGCATATGAGACAATAGCATAATCATAAGTAAAGTCTCCAACATAAGCATCATATAAGCCTTACTCAACTCTTAGTCATTTTTATCATAAAAAGGACTATTCTCAAGTAACCTCAAAACATACTTGTGCAATGCATGAATAGTATCCCATAATACCATCCAAGCTAAGTATCCCTTTTGGTCATCTTAATCATACTCTATATGCATAGTCAAGTCTTAGGCTTTCATATCATAAGAGTACTATATTCCTAAGTAACCTCAAAGGACACTTGTGCACTGCATGAATATCATCCCATAATACCACTCGCACTAAGCATAACCTTGAAGTCACCATAAGCATACCTACCTTTCATTTGTTCTCATTCTTAGCTTTCTTCATATAGACAAGGGAACTATCACCTTTAGTTAATCATACCATGGTAGGAAACTATAGAAACAACCCAAGCTAAACATACATCATATAAGAGGACACTTCATAAGTAGCTTCAAGTCATACTTGTGCAATGTATGAATAGCATCCCATACTACTATCCCCACTAAGTACCACTTTAGGCTATCATACATACTCACTAATTGGGGACTAGTCCCTCTTTACTATTTGCCTTTATTCATTTAAGGTACTTCTCCTCTTAGTACAAGGCAAGACATCACACATGAAAATTCACACTTTATCAATTCAAGGCTACCAATAATACACAACAAGATCACATCAAATTATCTTTACTCTCAAAGCCCTAACATTTATGATCACAAGCCTTCCTCTAAAAGCTTTACTTCTTACAATAATCATTCATACCTAGACTTTAAGACATTCTAATCACATTCATCATTAATAGGTGATTCTAGTCATAATTCATCGTAAAGGTTCAATTTCAACTTTACTAAACATGATCCATCATAGATACTAAAGTCTAGTTCA
Source organism: Solanum tuberosum (assembly GCF_000226075.1). Taxonomy (NCBI): domain Eukaryota; kingdom Viridiplantae; phylum Streptophyta; class Magnoliopsida; order Solanales; family Solanaceae; genus Solanum; species Solanum tuberosum. The sequence continues at coordinate 115,337 of NW_006239022.1, forward strand.
ATTCATGTCTATATGTTCCTAATCTTGAACAACTACTACACATGAAATTAATTTAAGAAGATCACCTATGAATCCTCAATTCCACCTCTCATGGCATAAACCCACATAATATCAATTCTTCTAATTAGACTAGGGTTAACCATGGAAATCACATAACTTCATCATACTATCAAAATTAAATGCTAATTTAATCATAAACAATCAATATTCATTCAATTGGATGAACTTCCATCATAACCCACAATATTGAAGAAACCCTAACTTGAATTAGGGAAGTTCTTCGTCAAATTGAGGAATTCTAGGGGGCTCTATGGGTGGAAGAACCCATAGATGAATAAGATAACATACCATGATTCAAAGACCTTACACAAGCTTGGAACAGTGGAGTCTTGTTCTTGACCTAAGCTCTATATTCTTCTTCAAGTCTTGAGTTTTCTAGAGAGAAGATTTTTGAGATGAAGAACTTCGGGATCCTTTGGGGTTTTGGAATTTATGACTTAGTTGGGGTGGTTAATGACTTAAAATAGTGTATATAGGTGTATAAAATCCATATAAAATGACCCGCACTTAAAACCAACTAAAGATGAATTTACTAAAAGACCCCTCATTAGTCAGCCTACTCCCAGGCACCACGACAGGACCTTATGAGCCATGGTCAAGAACACGAGTCGTGGTCCCTTGGGCAGTGGCTTGGCCAAAGTGTCTTGGCCTACCACATTCTAAAGCATCTTAACGAGCCTTCCCACGAGCCGTGGTCAAGACCACTGGTGGTGAAGTGGCTCGTGAAGGTGTGCCACTTTGAGGCAACCCTTAGGCAGCTACTGCCTTGTCTTCACGAACCACACCACAATCTGTTTGTCCATGCTAATGGCCGCGGTGGTGGTCATGGACTTGAGGCAGTATGCTCAAAGCTTAGGGAAACCTTGGCCTTTGGTCCACCTTTCCACTTTGCCTTGGCAGTTCCCTTTTAGCCTTGACTCTTGTATCCCTCAACTAAACCCTAGATGTTCTACTAAGCTACGTGAAATCATTTTATGATTCTAACTTCAAACTTTTAAAACTTTGGCAGTGGCTTGGCCAAAGTGTCTTGGCCTACCACATTCTAAAGCATCTTAACAAGCCTTCCCACGAGCCGTGGTCAAGACCACTGGTGGTGAAGTGGCTCGTGAAGGTGTGTCACTTTGAGGCAACCCTTAGGCAGCTACTGCCCTGTCTTCACGAACCACACCACAATCTGTTTGTCCATGCCAATGGCCGCGGTGGTGGTCATGGACTTGAGGCAGTATGCTCAAAGCTTAGGGCAACCTTGGCCTTTGGTCCACCTTTCCACTTTGCCTTGGCAGTTCCCTTTTAGCCTTGACTCTTGTAACCCTCAACTAAACCCTAGATGGTCTACTAAGCTACGTGAAATCATTTTATGATTCTAACTTCAAACTTTTAAACCTTTACGTAAAGCTCTAGTTTATTCTACTAGTTTCCAAGGTATTACAATATCTCCCCCTTGAGAATATTCATCCTCGAATGACACTTTAGACACCTTACGGAAGTAAAGACTCAAGACTAGCAGCCCATCATGCATTCAACATCATAACAATGCACAAAACCTAGGAGAAAAACTTGAAATCCAAGCTAAACATACTCAATGCAACACAAGGGAGCACTACAACATTTTAGGCCTAGGGCCACACTAATTCTGGACAACGCTTTTAAAGTGTTGCCTAAAATACTTTTGGGGATGCTTTTAAAGCGTAGCCCAAGTTTTTAACTTTTAGCTGAGAAAAAGCTTGATTATTCAACCCTAGCTACACGCTTTGTCTTCTTCTTCTTTGGAATAATTGTAGAAGATGAACTCTTTGGGAATTATTTGGGTTTTGGAATAAATAACTTAATTGGGTGAGTTTTCTAGTTAAAATGACTTAAATAGGGGTCCTAGGCTTTGAAAAAATGACATAAGTTTGAGTTTAAAAAATTGGGAAAAGACCCAAGAAGTTCCCTTGCTGGAAACTACCGAAATGGCTTGACGGACGCCTTCACGGATCGTTATCATCACCACGGCCCATCAAATGGGTGATGAAGAATTTCTAGCCTGACAGTGCTTCACTATTTCTGGCATAAATTTTTACCCCAAGATCAGAATTGGGCAAACTCGATGGTGTTGGAAAGAGAACTAAAAGACCTTTAAGTGGATAGGTAATATCCCACCTAATTCGTTTCGATCTAAGAGATATCATCATTTGAAGCTAACCCTAAACACTAAGTCTAGTGAAAAGCCCTTCACGTGAGGTTCCACGAGCCTTGGTGCCTCTCGTGGTCATGATACAGTAGCTAAGAAACCTTCCCCTTAACCCCAAAAACTTTAAGACACCACCATGAGCCTTCCCCCGAGCTGTGGTCATCACCACGAGCCGTGAAGTGGCTCATGTGAAGGGGCCTGTTTCGGGCAGCCTTTGTAAGTGTCTAGCCCACCATGAGACACACCACGATCCGTGGTGGTGTTCGTGGAAGGTGAAGTAGTGTTCATGTAAGAGTGGACTGCCCTAGTCCTCTTCTTTGGCTCTTGCCCTCTTCCTTGGATCTAACCCTCACACTTAGCCTTAATTTAGTCTACTAGTTTTTGGGGTATTACGCAGATGGTCATCGAATAAAATTATACAAAGTTTATAAAGAAAATGAGAGTAAAGTAAAGCAATAAATGTAAGTTACTCAACACCCCAAAAGAGTAAGCAAAGGTGGTCTGTCATCCTTATTTATGAATTTATAAATTGATACATAATTTTACTTGGCTCTTGGTTTACCTATGGATAGTTTATGCTTTATATATTCAGTATATTCTTTTGTACTGACATTCCTCATGGGGAAACTGTGTTGCATGCCGCAGCTACATGTACTCAAGATAATAGAGTATGTCGAAGATAAGCATAAGATACTCAGTTGCCTTTGGTGAGATCCATGTTGATTCGGGGATCGTCGAGTCTCTAACATATATTTGATATTTTATTTTAGTTAAGGGTGTGACGGCTCATTACCCGACCTTAGCTAAGTTTCTATCTTTTAGAGGCTTTGTAGCTAATGTCAAATTGAAACGTGATTATGTCTTGTTTTCTAGTAATTAAGGCATCAACAACCAATCAAGTATATCTATTGTGGGCCTATCTATGTTGGTATTTTATCATGTTATTTTACGTATACTAATGAAAGATTTATAACTTCATTTGTTGCATGTATGCTAAGCAAGAGTTATAAGTTGGTTCTCTCGGGTCTTTAGGGCATCGGGTGCCTATCCGTCTCAATGAGACTTGGGGCGTGACAACCCTAACTAAATAGGAGAATTCTAATCTTTGAAATAGAGGAATTTTGGAACTCCATGAATGGAAGGAATCCATGGATGAAAACTATCACACCTCAAAGCCCAATGCTTATTTTTAATGGAGGAATTGAGGCTTGATATTGATCCTAGCTTGAACATTTTCTTTTTCTTCAAGTTTCTAGAGAGAGAAATATTTTGGCGAGGAAGAAGTTTGATTTTCTTTTGGGTTTTGGAAATAATGACTTGTATGTTTTGGGGTTAAAATCACTTATATAGGGGTCCTAGGCTTAGGCAAAATGATATAGCTTTCATTTAATTAAAACCAAAATAGATCCAAAAACCCCTGAACTGATAAATATTGACTAACTGCACGAATAGCACCACGACCCATCAAGGGTCACACGGCCCATAGTGGTTCCCTTGTCCCTTGACAGGTGGCTAGGTTGCCATCCCCCTTTTCCCCTAAAAACTAAGTCATGCCCACGGCCCCTTCCACGGCCCGTGGTGGCCTTCACGAGCCATCTAGTGGCTCTTGGAGAGGGTCCTATTTTGGGGCAGCTTGGGAGCTCATTGCCAAGCTCAACACGGCCATCACCACGAGTTGTGGTACCCACCACTAGCCGTCATGGCGGGGGGGGGGGGGGGGGGGGGGGGGGGGGGGGCAGGTGAGGCAGTGCTTGGTAAAGGCTGCCCAAGCTTCCTTCCTTGGCTCTTGCTCCCACTTAGCTCTAGCTTAGCCTACTAGATTTCAAGGTGTTCCATTATCTCCCCCTTGGGAACATTCATACTCGAATGGAATTCTAAACACCTCTTGAAAGAAAAGAATTAATACTAGCAGCCCATCATGCATGCAATCTCATCAAAATGCACAAAACCAAGAAGGAAACATCAACTCCGTGCTAAACATACTCAATGCACCATAAGGAAAGTAGGAACTTAGCATGACCCGAGAGCACCCCCTAGTCCTAACACGGAGTACTCGACCCCGAAGGGGTCTTACACAAGCCTCATAGCATTTATTCATCGCATAGGTATTAGAAATAGTACGAAATTAAAACTTTGTGTTTAAAAACCATATAATCTAAAGACATTCATTAAAACGTAAACGGAAGTTTATATCTCATATGGCAATCTTAGACACAATCTTACAATAGAATTCTAAGTAGTCTATTACATGAAAAGAAAGAAAATTCTAGAAAGACCCTTGTCCTTGAATTATGAGGACGTACCACTTGATTCTTGGAAAAATAGCAATCCAAGCACTTCAATCTAGGTAGAAGTAATCACTTGCCGGAACCTACACTTTGTAGTAAAAACAAATAAGAATGGGTAAGTACACAAAAATGTACTAAGTATGATGACCCTGCAAAAAACATACTTTAAAAGGGGACATTTTGGTTAGAAAACCATACATGATGCCACTTTTTAGAAATATCATGAACAACACCACAAGAGACATCAAATACAAATATAATAATCATACAAGTCATAACATCAAATTTGAACACTATCCACATGTAACTCTTTACCTTCACATTTAGCATTCACCTCAAGTAACACTCATGTTAAACCTTGTACAATGTACGGATAACATCCCATACCACCATCCACACTAAGGTACCACATTAAGGTCACCAAAACTGAACTTACCATCCACCCTTTCAATTTTTAATAATACTCATACACAAGAGACCTAAACCTTTAACAAGTTATTTCATCACATAAGGACCATCACCTAAGACAACCCCTAAGTCATACTTGTACAATGTGCAAGTAGCATCCCATACTACTACTCACACTAAGTACTCCTTTGAAGTCACCATAAGCAAGGCACATTCAAACACCATAAGTCATAACAAGGAAGTAACTCGTAATATAATCCAAGTGTAGCATGCATCATTACATTAGACATTCAAACGAACATTCTTTATTAACTTCATTTAGAGGACTTTCTTACAATAGTCATTAAGACCTATAGTGCTCACTATAGCCCTCTTGAAGCCTACTCATGCCATGTATGAATAACATCCCATATTACTACAAACACTTCATAGAACTCCTCAATAAACTATAATGCACATCTCACATGATGGGAATAAGCATTTAACCAACATACACCATGAGAGCTAGATCACGGAATCCGATGTCAAGTAACCCCACACCGTAGATGGTGATCAACTTACCTAAGGAAGACCGGTATTTAGCTTAAGTGGATCCACTAGCTATCCTATGTGGGCACATAGTTAGATGAGAATAGCCTTTAATCTAAGAATCCCATTATCGTTTATTACTGCAAGATCGAGAATATCTTTTCAATCAACACATTATTAGCATTCATTAGAGTACAATTGAGAATAGCCTTTCAAAAAGTACTTCATCATTAACATTACCATTGAAACTAATTCATTCTTCATTCAAGTGTTATAATAGAGAGACAACCTCCAATCCTAACATAATTAACTTCTAGACATGATCATCATTCATTAATTGAAATCACATGTACATCCTTCACATCATATTCATATATACAACATCATGATAATACTTCAATTCCTCACACTATGCCTTCAAGGCAATGATCACAATGTACATAGTAAGTAAATACCTCCACCTTTCAGGTGGATCAACAATTCAAGCAGAATTCTACTTTAACATGAAATTAGGTCTAACTTTCCCTTTCAAGGCTATGATAAAAAATCCTCAATTCACCATAATTAGGCATAGATGATGATACAATTCACAATCTAAATCAATCTAGGCATAAATCCATCAACATTCATTCATAATCAACAAACCCACTTCATAAGGCACAATTTAGGAATTGAGAGAAATCATGGGTTCATAGAGTATTTTCATCTTAAATCATCAATTAAACATCAATATAATCATAATTTGTCATTTGAAAACGTTCGATGCTAGAACCCATGAGATTGAGTAAAACCTAGGGTTTTTGTGAAACATGAAATTTTTTAAACTTCTTTGAAATTGACTCTAGGGTGAAAGCTAACCCTAGATGAAGGATCACAATACCTTTTAGTTGAAGAATCCCCTGAAAATCTACCGAATAGCCTTCCTCTTCAAGCCCTAAGCCTTCTTCTTCTCTTGGTCTACTAATGGAGTTCTAGAGAGAAGATATTTTTTTTACAGGGAGGGGTTTTGATTTGGGGAATTTGAAGAATGAAATCGAAAATAGTATTTTATTGTTTTAATACTCCTAAAATACCTAAATAACCATCGAAGCACTTAAAAAAAATTTGGGGTGAATTTACCAACTCACCCCTAGCTTTGCCGTGTCCTTGACAGCAAACCAGGTCCAATTGACGGACCCCCATCCACGGACTGTGGATGTGTTGACGGAACTTATTGGTCATCCGTCAATTAAAGTTGTGGCTTGGTTTGGGGCCCCTTGACTTATGGAGGCCATCCACGGGGGGTGGACCCCTTCCATAGGTCACCAAACTGTGGATAACTTTCATCGAATAGGGCAGCCTTGGAGGACCCCTAAGGTAATCCATGGAGAGTCGTACCTTGATGTTTAACCCCTAAAACACTCAACCATGACTCGGAACAATATACAACAACCTCAATACAAACTCACATACTCACTAGTTAGGCTCTAGTTTCACTAGTTTGTGTTTAGGGTTGTTACATTATCCCCCACTTAGTAACATTCGTCCTCAAATGACACTTTAAAAACATTAAGGGGTAACGACTAAAGACTAGCAGCCCACAATCATGCATTCAACATCAATATAAATGCATAAACATAGGAGGAAACATCACTCCACATCAAAAGGCTCAATGCAAACAAGAAGGTAGGAACTACATCTACAAACTCATTATGCATCAAAACTTCACATTTCTCATTTCATTGGAGGAACTTCCTTCTCGATGTCACATCATGCTCATTACAACATCATTAGGCACATTATGCAATTTTCTCATAAAAGCACATTTAGGCATGTTCAACATTTAACCTCATGAGGCATATAGACAACTCATAGTAGATCCAAATCAACATAAGGAACACAATTTTGAAAACTCATTTTCTCATATAAACATGAATTAAAATAGAACATGCACAACATAAGGAGACCATGGAAACACAAATTCACACATGACTCCTAAGCATGAAACAAGCTACAAGGAACTCTTGGTCTCAAGCTTGACTGAGAATAGAAGGAAAGAGATAAGCGCATCAACTCTCTCAACAATCTTTCTATCCCAACTACCATCCCCCACTTAGGAGAAAACCCAACTAAGTCTATCAGGAAACAACAGAAGGATCTCATCACAAGAAAAATGAACTATAACTTACCGGTACCTTCATCCGGATTAGCTCTTTTGTCCTTGTTAGCTTGGAGCACATAGAAATGGTTTCTCTTTGGAGCATAAGGATCCGGGCCACCAAGAGAAGCTTGCTTATCCTTCCTTCCTTTTGCCATGAGTGTTGGGCAATCCCTTATCTTATGACTCTTCTTTCCACACCCAAAGCACTCATCCGTGCCGGCAAGACACTTATCCAAATTTTGATTCCCACACTTGGCACATCTAGACCTCTCAAAAAAAGAACCACTTCCACTCCCTCTTTAGGAATTAAGGTTAGACACCCTATCATTATTCACCACAATAAAGTCCATGTTCAAATCTTCCAACTTCCAAGTAGGAGTGCCAATATCTTGGGACAAACCACCCAGTTTCTGATGGTCAACCTTCACTTGTTGGTAATTTGGACACTTAGCCACAAATCACGCAATATCCTTCTTCATCCCATTCCACCAATAGACCTCCCTTAAATCATGGTAGATTTTGGTGGCTCACGGGTAAATGGAATACCGCAAACTATGGGCTTCAGACAAGATCTGTTCCCTCAAGTCATCATTTTTTGGAACACACAAATGACCTTGATATCTAAATACACCATCTCCCCCTTAGGAGAAAACCTCAACAGATTTCTTAAGCATCGCTTCTTTCAATTCTACCAAAATTGGATCAACACCTTGCTTGGCTTTCACATCGGCCACAAAAGACGATTCGGAGCCATTGTAAACCATAACACCACCCTTGGTGGAGCCCACTAATTAAAAACCTAATCGAGCCAATCTATGATCGTCTCAAACAAACTCTTTCTTTTCTTCTTCAATGTGAGCAATGTTACCCATAGATATTTGACTAAGAGCATCTACTACCACAATAGGTTTACCGGGGTGATAAAGTACATCTCATGTCATTATCTTTCAATAACACAGGCCACCTTCTTTGGCGAAGATTTAAATTTTACTGATTAAACACATTGCAAACTCCTATGGTCGGTAAACACATCTACATAAATCTCATACAAATAGTGCCTCCAAATCTGTAAGGCAAAAAGGACTGCCACTAATTCGAGGTCGTGAGTAGGATAATTCTTCTCATGAATCTTAAGTTGCCTTGAGGCATAGAAAATTACTTTCCCATTTTGCGTAGGCACACATCCTAACCCAATCCTCGAGGCATCACAATAAACCACAAAACAATGTGTCCCTTTTGGTAAGGTCAACACCAGAGCAGAAGTAAGTCTATCCTTCGACTCTTGGAAACTCTTTTCACATAATTCGGACCATATGAACTTTGCCTTCTTTTTTGTCAAACCCATCAAAGGAGAGGCAATTGAAGAGAAACCATCAGCAAACATTCTATAACAATTGACTAAACCCAAGAGACTTCTAATATCCAATAGATTTAGGTGTATAGACTGATTCTTGACCGCATCCGTTTTCTTAAGATCTACCTCAATACACTTACTTGAAACAATATGACCAAGGAAAGCGACGGACCTTACCCAAAATTCACATTCATTAAACTTTGCAAAGAGTTGTTCATCCTTAAGAACTTACAACACGATACTCAAATAATAAACGTGCTCCTTCTCACTTCTTTAATAGATCAAAATATTATCAACGAATACAATCACAAACATGTCAAGGTATTCTCTAAACACTCTATTCATCAAATCCAAAAACGTCGTCAGAGCATTAGTCAACCCAATCGACATAACCCAAAACTCATAATGGTCATACCGAGTTTGAAAATTCATATTTGGAATGTCATCATCTTTCACACTTAATTGGTGGTAACTCGACTTAAGGTCAATCTTAGAGAAATAACTTCCCTCTTGAAGTTGATCAAATAAATCATTTATCCTTGGAAGAGGATACTTATTTTTAATGGTCACCTTGTGAAACTGTCGATAGTCAATACACATAAAAAGAGACCATCTTTCCTTCTAACAAACAAAATTGGTGCACTCATTGGAGATATACTCGGTGAGATGAAATGCTTATCCAACAAATCTTTCAATTGTTCTTTCAACTCCTTAAGTTCTGCTGGAACCATATGGTAAGGAGGAATAGAGATAGGTTGCATATATGGGAGAAGTTCAATACCAAAGTCTTTTTCCCTCTTGGGAGGATTACCAAGTAAATCATCTGGGAATACTTTCGGAAACTTATTAACAACGGGGACCGACTCAAGAAAAGGGGTTTCGGAATCCACATCCATCACCCTAACTAGATGGTAAATGCAACCCTTAGAGATCATCTTTCTAGCTTAAAGATAAGAGACAAACTGAGCCTCAGGTATAGAGTTTCCCCCCTTTCACTCTAGGATAGGCTCATTTGGGAACTGAAACTTGACTACACGTGTTCTACAATCAATAGACGCATAACATTAGTGCAACCAATCCATACCAAGAATAAAATCAAAATCTAACATATCAAGCTCTACCAAGTCAACAAGAGTAACTCTATGGGACAAGGAAATGAGACACTTTCTATAGACCCTCTTAGCCACAATAGAATCACCAACATGAGTAGAGATAGACTAAGGTTCTAACAACATATCGGGAATAACATCAAACCTCATATCCACATATGGTGTCACAAAAGACAACGTAGCACCGGGATCAAGTAAAGCATAAATATCAAGTTGGAAAACTTTCAACATACCGATAACCACATCCAGAAAACCCTCTTGTTCACCATGAGTCTGAAGTGCATAAAAATGGTTTTTCTTAGGAGCATTGGAACCTGAACCACTAGGAGGAGCTTATTTTCCCTCTCATCCTTTATCCATAAGCATCGGGCAATCCCTCATTTTGTGACCACTCTTACCACAACCAAAGAAACCATCCATGTCGACTAGACACTTACCCTCGTGCTTCCTTCCACACTTAGTACAAGTAGACCTAGGCAAAGAAGATCCACTACCATTAACTCCTTGAGGCTTGAGGTTAGACACTCTATATTTGTTGAACTTAGGAAGAGATTTGGAGGATCCTTGACCGGAAAACCTATATCAAAATCTAGAACGACCAGGTCTATCGGACCTTGCATGAGAGATATTTCCATCACTGTTCTTAGGCCTCTTTGCCTCCCTAGGATTTCTTTTAAGTTTCTCCTCTTTAATTAGTTGTGCATGAACCTTGAGACGAGGGATATCATGTCATTAATGACCATGGCGGTATGACACTCTTTTACCACCGTTTACGACACACCTGATATGAAATTACTAATATTAGGCCTTGAATCTGCAATAATTTTTGGTGCATATTTAGACCATTGAGTGAACTTTAGAGCATATTCACTCACACTCATACTTCCTTGTTGAAGGTTAATGAACTCAAGCACATTGGCTTCCTTCATCTCAAGGGGAAAGAACCTATCAAGAAAAGCAACCTTAAACTTCTCCCAATCAAGAGGACCCGCATCTTCCGACCTCTCTTCCTTCCATTGGTCATACCATAATTGAGCCACACTTTTTAGTTGATAAGCGGCCAACTCTGCCTTTTCCACCGGCGTCACTCCCATGATCATCAAAACCTTATAAACTTCATCAATAACTCTTGAGGATCTTCCTCAACCTTAGAACCATGAAAATCTTGAGGATTCATCCCAGTGAAGTCCCTCTCTCTAGAAGTCGTCGTGCCCATATTTGGGTTCACGGGGATCGCAACCTCCCTATTTTCTTCGGCCATCATGAATTGAGCCAACACTTGAAAAGCAGCAATAAACTCCGCATTAGACACTTTTTCGGCCAAAGGATCGACCGAAACTTGAGGAGCTTCTTTTTTCTCATTCTCCCTTACATTCCTTCTAACATGAGCTCTTCAGGTAGCCATATCCTGAAGAACATATGGTAAGGAATAGGAGAGAGACCTTATAGAGTTAAACTCTGTCGCATGACTTTAGACTAATGAAAGAAGTGGTATTTCCTAATCACCTTGTAGCCTCTCATTCATAAATTTGGCGCACATCACACTTATGAACAAGACTCTACTCGACGTGGCTTATGAGACAACCTATGATCATTTTAAACCTTGTACTCGGATTACCAAGTTTGTCACGAACTAGGGGTACCCCCTAGATGTAACATGGCGTATAGAACCCCGAAGGACTCCATACAAGCTACTTAGCTCTCATAACATAAGAAATAGAAAATAAGAGTAAAACAATAGTCCAAGTCCAAAACATTTTATAAAGGCAAAGCCGAAGTCCAATACACTTGTCACATCAAAGCCATCTAATACAATAGAATGAAATAGGGACTAACCCATACATCATGTAAAAAAGTGAAATTCAAGAAAAGGAACTAAGACAATGAAAATCCGTTCTCGAAGCATGAAGACTTACCAAAGCTTAAGAAATCTCAAGTCAACCTCTAACCCCGAAAGTGATGACCCTGACTGTCGGACCCTATATTTGGGGAAATGTACGCAAGAGTATGAGTTAGTACAAAACAATGTACCAAGTATGATAGCTATGCATAAAACACTTAAAACATACTAAAATGACATTTCATTTCATGACATGCAATGACCAAGATAAAACATGATATAAGAGAGTTAGAAAACATAAGTCATAAACCAAGGTCAAATGCAAGCACATTATCTTTAAAACCTTTGAATTCATATGGGATACTTCTTGAAGTAACCTTAGTTCATTATTAATGTGGGGATTTAGCCCTAACTGACATAGAAATCATGTGAGCTATAACATGATCCCCTGGTGTCTCCCACACTGAAAAGGGTCGTCCAACTTGTCAAGGTAGAACCATGAACTTGTAGCTTAAGTGGATCTACTAGCTAATGTCTACTTTAGACAATCATTCTATGGAGGAACATAGGTATGGGATAAAGGGATTGCTTCTAGAAACCCGACCTCTTCTAACGTGAGAGTTTCTATCTCAATATGCTCTGAGTGCTAAGCAAAAATCCCACGAAATAGTCATTTCTTACTTGACCATATTATACATTGAAAGGCATGTCATCTTGACAATCCAAGATAAGTCATCATACATGGAAAGGTATCCTATGTTAACCGATCTAAGCTAGTTTCATTAGGATAGCTCTTACTCTTTGATTCAATTAGGTGAGAAAGCCTTTCAACCTAAGAATCCTTATTATGTGAGAAAACCTTTCACATCTTACTCTTATGTGTATATATTTCATAAGAAAAGTATCAATGCTGAACACATCATGATAATCATCATTGATACTTTACTCTCAAAGTATCCTTAAAACATTTGCATAGATTTCATGAGAAAATGCATAATTTCATAATTTACCTCTTCAGGTTAAAAACTCACTTTCAATCATCAATACTTAGAAAACATGGGTCAGATATGGATTTCATCATAAATTCACGTAAAACTAGTAATACATGCTTAATTTCATAAAACTCTTCCTTTACAATCAAAATCCCACATCACATGATTGATAACATGAAAACATGGTTGTTACATGGGTTCATGGGTACATCTTCATACAATCATAGTACTTAATCAATCCATGCATAAGAGATCATAATTCAATCATTTAAATCAGGATTGAAGAGAACCCATGATAGTTGAAGAAAACCCTAACTCAATTAGGGAATCCTTATCTTTGAAATAAACGAATTTGGGAACTCCATGAATGGAAGGAATCAAAGGATGAAAACTATCACACCTCAAATCCCAATGCTTAACTTCAATCGAGGAATTAAGGCTTGACCTTGATCCTAGCTTGAATCCTTTCTTCTTCTTCTTCATGTTTCTAGAGAAATAATTATTTTGGGGAGGAAGAAATTTGATTTTCTTTTGGGTTTTGGAAATAATGACTCGAATAGGTGAATTTTGGGGTAAAAATCACTTATATTGGGGTCCAAGTGTTAGGCAAACCGACATAACTTTGAATTAATAAAAACTGGAAAAGACCCAAAAACCCCTGGACTTATAACTGTCAATTCACTGCCACTAGGGGCATCACAGCTCGTCAAGGATTACACGACCCTTAGTAGTGCCTGTGGTCCCTTGACCAGTGGCTAGGTTTCCGCCCCCCCTTTTCCCTAAAAATCAAATGAAGCCCACTACCCCTCCCACGGCCCATGGTGGCCTTCATGAGTCGGCTTGTCACGTTTGGGGACAGTCCTATTTTGGGGCAGCTTGGGAGCTCATTACCTAGTTCACCACGGATATCACCACGAGTCGTCATGGTGGTTGTGGGAGGTGAGGCACTGCTTAATGAAGGCTTCCCAAGCTTCCTTTCTTGGCTCTTTCCCTCTCACTTAGCTCTATCTTAGCCTACTAGATTTTGATGTGTTACAATTTATGCCGCCGAATGGTCTCTTTGCTGAGATTTTTAGAAATTTTCTAGAAAGTATAAATTGATTTTTGAGAAGAAGTTTAAAGAGGGTATACAGTGTAAAAAACTGTAAATTCTTGGCTAGGAAGTTTTGAGAGAATAGAGAGAACTTTTGATGCTCTTCACATATTGAACAATTTTTGTACGAGAGGATTTGCAGATCTTAGCTATTACCTGGGCATCAAGATTTTGATATTGTTGAATCTTCCCATGGATAACCATTTTGGTAAAAAATTCTTACTTTGTGCTATGTGTGGCTAAAACCACAATCTTTAGAGGTGTTATTATGTAGTCGAATTGGTTAATTAGCTTATGAGTACTCTGGGCACTGATGCCCAAGTCCACACTGCTACACCGGGCACTGAGGTCCCGACAGATGGAGAGACTGCATAGACAGGACTTTTCTTTACCTTCCTCTTTGTCTTACTTACTTTTACTTTTAGATACTTTTATTCGCATTTGAGGACAAATGTTTTTTGTGTGTGGTGGGGTGAGACCCACCTTTTTGCATAGTTATTTTGATTATATATTTTGGGTGGTGAGCTATTATTGTGTTATTACACTGATTTCTATGGATGTTTGAGCTTTTGGCTCCTTTTATTTAAAATTGCAAAATGAATTTTATCCATTCAAAAATTTTTGCCACCTCTCGTGTGTTGAATGTGGCTGTTATTTTGCAAATATTTGAGTCTCGATTTCGATCAATACCGATGATTTGAATAGTGCTCTCAATTGAACGATTATGAATGCACGGCTACGATGAGACCAAATGAAGTTGCATAGACATTATGCGAATTGGTTGAAACTCGTTATGACTAACCTAGAATCGAATTGAGTCTCTTCTGATGATCATTGCACACTAGCAAAAGTGTGGAGTCTTGTTTGACTTATAGTGTCAATTCCTAGTGTGATGAGCTTACCTGTGAACTATGCATGATGGATCCTCGAATTTACCCCGTTGGTCCGGTCAATTTGTGCCATGCTTCATGAAGGTACAAGTCACTGATCCAAAATGAACATATCTTTTCCCTCAGCACTATTAGAAGACTTGAAAGACCCTTTTGATCTTGCATGAACCGAGCGTTGTGTTGATTGGAAAATACAGGCAAGCCTATGGGTAAAATCATGCATATGTTTCTCATTGCGAGTGTGAGACTTGATTTTAATTCCTATTTTGAAATCCTTAATTTGTTGTGTGAGAGCATGAAATCATTCTTGTTGTGAGGGCATTTAAATGCTCATGTTGGAAATGAATTTGCATTTGAAATTAGCATTGTGAGGTTGAACTATATTTGATAATGGCGAGTCATAGTTTGAAACTTTTGGTGCACATTTGAACATTGCATGTATGGATTGAACCTTGTGTGCATTCATGTTGAGTCTTCAGTAGCACTGTTTGTAGACATCCATGTTCATCTGATTGATATTATGTTTTACTTGAGGACAAGCAAAAGTTTAAGTTGGGGGCGTTGATGATTCGGGAATTTTGACTCATTTAGGGCTTGTTTTTGAATGAATTAGTGTCCTCAATGCTTGTTTAGTACTTATGAGTGTTGTCTTTAATGAGTGTTGTCTGACATGAGTTATGCTTGATGGATTATTGTTATAGATGCCTTCCAAGATATGATTGACTAAAGGTGGTAGTTCCCTTATCTACATGACTTAAGCCAATAATGATACCAAAGGAGGGTGAATATGACTAGGATGACTTCAAGGTTATGCTTAGTATGAAGGATAGTATGAGATGTCTTTCATGCATTGCACAAGTGTGCCTTCAGGTTACGTAGAAGTATGGTGTCTTTATGGTAGAAAGCCTTAAGACTTGACCATGCATATAGGCTATGATTAAAATGACCAAAAAGGGATACTTGGATTGGGTGGTATTATGGGATGCTATTCATGCTTTGCACATGTATGCTTTTGAGGTTACTTGATAATGGTTCGATTAGGGTGTTGATGACTAAGAGTCAATTATGCTTATTATGATCATGACTTATCTCCTATGCTCATTAAATATGTCTTATGTTGACTTATGTTTATATGATTCTTATGTTGGAGATTATGCTATGACTATGTTATTATCTCTTATGCTTATGTCTTATGTGAACTAACCATTTTCAGATTGTCTTATGATGTTGTGCTAGCTTTCATACTCGGTATATTTTGTACTAACGCATATTGCCTACATTCTAATCAAATGTAGGGTATGGAGACTTGAGTGCTATCTTAAAGATAGGTTTCCTAAGGAGCTAAGGAGTTGAAGATCTTGGTGAGTCCTCATAGCTTCTAGGACAACACTCACATTTCATTTATGTCTTTTATTTTCATGTTGAGACTATTGTAGGGGCTGTGTCCCAAGAGTTTATTCTAAAAGATGTAATAGATGGTTTGAGATAAAGTATAGAAAGACTGCCGCTTGATTTTATAAAAATGACTTCGATTGTAAAAGTTTTAAATTTTCCCGTATTTTCTATTATCTTATGTTATGATATGCTAAGGGCTTGTATGAGACCCCATCGGAGTCAAGTACGCCATGTTACGTCTAGGGGTACCCCTGGGTCATGACACTACGACTCTTCTTCTATTGATTTCACTATTCTTCTATGATTTATATATATATATATATATATATATATATAAATTGGAGATTTTATCTAAAAACAAATATTTTATCAATATTAGGCAACAAAATAGGGAATTGACACAAATAAGATCTAACAATATTTGAAAGGACTAGGGGTGTGTGCATAGCGATAGAGGTTTCAAATTGAAAAGACAAAGATTAACCGAACAACATTGTTTGATACATGTATAGAGTTTTTTGTTGGTTACACTTTGACGGTCTTTCGAATTATAAGGCACTTGTCCCTTTGATTCTTTTTAACTCCAAGAACCTTTCAAACAAAATACCAGACATTACTTGAGTAGAAATACTATCGGTAGTTCATATCATTAAATGTGAAATCACTCTGACTATCTCATCCATTTCTCAAATCCATATATTAATTTCATCATGTCATCAAAATTGAGTCTTACCCAACTCTATTTAGCTTTCTGAAGTCAAAATGGTGTTACATAGTTCAATCAATATTTGGAACCATTGATTTTTAGATTAAAACTTCAGGACAAAAAATAATCCATGCCATACAATCAATATTAGAGCTGATTAATCAATACTCGTTCAAAGTTTTACACTCATGTCTAGCACACACACCAAAGGGTCTAGGTGATCATAAATGATTAAATAGGGATAACACCCATATAGAAAATCTCCATTCCAAGATAATTTAATGAGCAAAACTTTGCTCCAAGTATAGATTAACACAACTATGAGGTTTCTTTCTTTACAAGTTAGAAAGTTCTTCACTATTACGCTCTCTCACTATTTCTTACTATCACTTTTATTTTTCTATTTAGTCTATACCTAATTGGGGGGGGGGGGATGCCCTATAACTAACTATCTTTAAAATATAACCCTCCTGAACTTGCACCTAATGGTAACCTGAACTTAAATCAAACTTTGAGTAACATCGGGCACCTTGTAATTGGTCAAAAGAGTAATCAATCTTTGGCGATGGAATTTGTTCTTTACAGTCACCTTATTCTACTGTCTATATTCTTTATACATGATCAATGAACTATCTTTATTCCACACAAATAATAGTGTTGTACCCTTTGATGGCGGACATGGCTTGATGAAGTCCATACCTAACAAGTCTTTTAGTTGCTCGTTCAATTCCTTTAATTCTATTGGTACAATTCTGCATAGTAGAATTGATATCAGTTGGACATCTGGTAATGTATTAATACCAGGGAGCTCATCTAGAATGACATATAGAAATTCATTAACCCCAGGATAGATTGTAAGGTTGGCGATTCTATGTCAACATTGTTAACCCTAACAATATGATAAATCTAGCCTTTAGCAATTAATTTTATTGCCCGAGTATATGTAATGAATGCATCCTTTTGCATTGCAGTATTACCCTTTCCCTCTTGAGCTACGTGGAATCTAATAATCTTCTCTAGACAGAAGACATTGGCATAAAAAAATATAAGCAAATCCATGCCCTTAATAATATCAAAGTCTAGCATCTCCGGCTCTATCATGTGTCAGAGGTCTGATGAGAAACAATCTCTACAATACATCCCCAATAAACCCTTTTGGCACTAATAGAGTCACCAACTCAAATAGATACACCAATAAGTCATCTCAATTACACTTGTACTATGAAAAACATCACAACAATACAGGGAGTAACATACGATAATGTTGAGAATGGATCTATCAAAGCATCAATAAAGTGTGAAGAAATGGTCAAGCTATCTTTCAATGCATAAGAAGACTTCTAGCCACTGCCAGAACTAGATGCTCTCCCTATACCTTAACGTTTACCTGATGAAAATAGTGAACCTCTCTCTGCAAAATGTACCGAAGTAGATGACTATACGTCTAATTCGACCCTCTTTCCTGAACCCTATTGGTCCCTGAATGGACAATATCTTGTATTTTAACCTCATCGCCATAAGCATAACATTTTGTGTTAAAACTCCCAATATGTGATCCACCGCAAATATCACAGCCTAGAATAATTGATCTTGACTATTCTAGCGATGCTACTGCTGCAAGAATGATGATCGGGAGCTTTCATCCAAACCCAACTAACGATATCAATTTAACCTGGTACCAAGGGATTATTGTGATCGTGATCCTGGTGGTCACTTTGAATACCATTGTTCAGACATGCCCAAGCATTTGTTTGAACCCCTATGGGCCTATTCTCCTTCATCAACTCTCTTTTTATCCTCTTAACCATATATTGTTGATATTAGAGCCTATATGTTCTTTTTCAAAGTCTGAATCTACTATATATCTATGTCAATAGTAAGTACAACTATAGTGCAAGCTCAGTAGCAATTGTAATCGAATGAACTCAACCCTTATAACTCAACTCTATAGCATGATTTCAGTTAAAGAAGGGTAACTTTCCTAAATGATGTTTGTAGCTTCTTGCTGATAGAATATGGTGCACAACATATTTATTAAAAAATAATCAACTTGACACAACTTGCAGACTGCCTAGGTACGACGTTGCTCTAATACAATGTTTGTAACAACTCGAACTCAAGGAGCTCAACTAGCACCTAATTCCAAAACATAGGCCTGAGCCGACCCTGCGGAACCTTTTTCTAACGTCATATGGCAACCACATACAGTTATTAAAACAAACAAGTATATCTTGGATTAAAAATAAGAAATCGGCTAGCATGACCCCTATCAACAGTTCAACTGTTATGACCCAGGGGTACCCTATGATGTAACAAGGCATACAAAAACCAAGAGGCCTGATACTGTAACACCCCGTAATTTAGTGAGTTGAACGGGTGAGTTCTAGAGCCTTTGGTAAGAGTTTTGGAGTGTCGAATGAGGGTTAAAACTTGTAAAAATGGATCCCGTACTTAGAATAGGGGTTTTAGGGGTTAAACCTCCGCGTACGACTCCCCAAGGACCACCCAAGAGGTCCTTGAGGAGGACCCCAAAACAGTCCCTAAATCTGGAAAAGTTTTGTGAACCACGAATGGCAAACCATGGCGAGTAGACAAGACCACGTCTTGTACGTCAAGGCATGTTGAGGCCTGCCAAGACAGGCCTCATGTGCAAACCGCGAGATCACAGGATGGCCAGTAGACCCATCCATGGTCTGTGGATGGGTAGGCGTGGTTGCTGCCAGTTTTTAAGATTTTTAGTTTTAGTTAGGTGTTTGGGAATTAATTAGGTAATTGATCAGGGGTTAAGGGAGGATAGTTAGTTAGTTAATTAATCACCTATATAAGCTAATAAGACACTAAAATAATTCATTAATTCATTATAACCCAAGACACCAAATCAAAACCCAACTACTCTTCCCTCCAAGAATCTTCTCTCTAGAACCTCTATTGAAGAACAAAGAAGGAGATAAAGGAAAGCTTGAAGGAAGGATATTTCCAATATGAATTTGGAAGTATTATACACCTAAGTTATGGGAGTTCTTCAGCCTTGGGAAGCTATCACCCAAGGAGCCCTTTCTAAAGCTTTTAACTCCATTCTAGAAAACTCAATTAGCTAGGGCTTCAACTCAACTCCATGGATTCCTTTCAAACTCACTTTTAAAGGTTGAATTATGTTCTTTATAAATATAAGACTGATTTTATATGATTTAAACTCAAATTCTTCAAGAATCCATGTGACCCCCAACACTAGCTATGGTTCTTCTTTACATTATGTGATGGTTTTGCAAGTTGGTCCAATTGATTGGATGTGAGTTAATTATGATGAAATTGCATGATCTAAGTATGATTCTATATGTATAATTTATTATCCGAAGATCCTATGATGAAATTGATATAGTCTAGGGTTGTGTCATGAAAGAGGCAAATAGAGGGTTTAAATGTGATCCTTCAAGAATGATGAACTTCTTCATGTAATGCCTTATATTAGATCACCTAGACATGAATTGATTTAGGGTAAATCTTCTAAACATGAATTGACTTGATTATGACTCATATGATGGACCATGGTTATGTAGTGTTACGATTGAGTTTATATGTTTCCTATATGACTATAATTGATCAAGAATGAGGCATATGGTTAGGTTGCCTTGATAATTAGGTATACTTGATGATCATGTGAGGCATTGCTTGAGAGCAACTCTTGTAACATGAAGAGGATTACTAGGGCTTTAGGAGTGAAAGCTAAAAAGAATAAACTAAGGGTTAAGGCTTCAAGAAGGAATCCATTATGTATGTTGATATGTATATGGCTATATTGTGAAAAGACGTCACCCACATGACCTATATTATGATCACATGAGTTTATGCATGAATTGAATGGACTACTTGAGAAAGGGTTGTATCTATATTTCTTGTATGAAATGCTAGATGTATTGAGTCAATATAACCCTCGAATGCAAGATATGAGGTGTATGCATGATTATGATATTATATGCATCTTTATGAATTCCTTGAATATAAAGGGTAGATTATGATGGTTGGGCATGTTTACAAGAATTGTGTGTGAACTTGTGATTCACTTAGAAAGTGAAGGTCCAATGACTATTGTGTAAATTGTGGTATTGTTGAGAGGCTATTCTTCCCATACCCTTATACTAGATTATGTATGACGTTTCTAGGATGATGATTATGTTGTTGTTGTGTCATTGCAAGGACAATTACACACACACACTCCATGCATAAACATGATTATGATGTATCAATGGTGTTAATTGAAAGTATAGTTCTCATATGCACCTTTACACATTATTATACATGAAATGTACATAACCATGCTGATCCTATTGTGTTGATTGAAAGTCCATTCTCATGAGAACACATGATCTTGGTGTGAAAGTTATTCTCACATACTAAAGTTGATTCTAAGATTGAAAGTACATTCTCACTTTATTGAATCTATGATCTATTCTATGGGCTGTATTAAATGAACGGAAAAGTATTCCTTCACACATGTAAATGTAATTCAAAACTAATTAGGTATAATTTGGGTAAATAATTTTTAGTACCGAGTGGATATGATTAATGAGGTAAAGGCCCTTCCGTCAATGCAATAGGTTGGGTCATCTAAAGTGAACTCATGAGATGGAAGCCCCTCCGCCAATGAAATAGGGCGGGTTTCTAGAAGCGATCTACATATCCCATAACTATGTGCCCACATAGGACTTAGCTAGTGGATCCACTTAAAAAGCTAACACATTTAGTTCTACCTTAGGCAAGTAGGACACCGTCTTTTGGTGTGGGGTTACACGACACCGGATTCCATGTAGCTCACATGGTCTATGTCGGTTATGGCTACTTTTCCCTATATAATAAAGATAATGAATGAGACATGAACTAAACTATGACTTTTTACTGAGTTTACTTAGTAGGAGTGGGGGTATGGGACTTCACTTTTACATTGAACAAGTACACTTAGTAGGATGTTATAGGATGGTTCCTTTATATTATGATCAAATTTGAATGTATGCATGTATGTTGAAGAGATAGTTGTTATGAATGACTTTCCTTATAATTTGAGTAATGTACATGACTATTTCCTTATTTATGGCTATTGCTTATGATGAGGTCTAAGGATGGAATGTATGACTAGGGTAGCTTCAACGGAGTACTTAGTATGGTTGGTATTATGGGATGCCAACCATACATTGCACAAGTGTTTCTTAAGGGTTTCTTATGTGATAATTACTTTATGATGAGATGATCATTGTATTTGACTTTGTATTATGGTATGATTGGAGGCTATGTATTGTGAATATTGGGATATGTATTATGGTTATGTTGGAGACTATGCTTGTAATTATGATGATATCTCCTATGATTTGATGAATTGTATGTGAGTTGCTTTATGAGTTGCATTCTCCAACTATTTCAAAGATGATTTTCAAAAATGGCATATAGCATGATTTCAAATTAAATGTCCCTTTTTTATGCATGTTTTAAGGTTTTTGTGCATGGCTTCCATACTTAGTACTTTTTCTGCTAACCCAATATTTCTACATTTTTTATAATTGTAGGTTGTGGAGATATTAGATTCCATCCTGGTGGCTAGGTTTATAGGAGATCAAGAAGAAGAAGATTGGTGAGTCCTCATTGTTTTTGAGGGCTTAACCATATGTCCTTCATTGTGTTTCTTTAATGTTTTAGACTTTGGTTGTAAGGGCTATGTCCCTAAGATTGTATTTCAAGAGTTTTATTCCAAGTATAATAGATGGTTTGAGATATAGTGTCATAGATTCTCTTTAATCGTATAATAGACTTTGAATCTGAAAAAAAGTTTTAAATTCCGCATTATTTTCCTATGCTCTTATGTTTAAGATATGCTATGAGGCTTGTATGCGACCCCTTCGGTGTCAGTTACATCGTGTTACTTCTAGGAGGTAACCCCGGATCGTGACAAACGTGGTATCAGAGCATAAGGTTTTTGGGATGGTTTTTAGGATGACTCAAACCACATCTAGTAGAGTCTTGTTCATAAATATGAAACGTGCCACTTTTTATGAATAGGAGGCTATCGGATGTTAGGAAAAGCCTTCACCTCTTCATTCTTTGAGTCGTGTAATAGAGTTTAACCTTATAGGGTCTTTGTTCTAATCCTTATCCTGTGATCTACAAGATATGACTACTCAAGGAGCTTGCACCAGTGGGTTTGAAGAAGACTATGATGATCAAGGAGCTTTTCCTCAAGATCCTCAAGTTCCTATTGACTTAATGTCAAATGAGAAGATTAGGTATGGTTTTCATTGGTTGACTCAAGTTGGGATAGAGATTCTAGATTTCTATGGGTCAAAGATGGAAGAAGATCCTCTAGATTTTATAGAGAAGGTCTCTAGGGTGTTGAACTTTGTAGGAGTAACACCGGTAGAGAAGGCGGAATTGGTCGTTTACCAATTGAAGGATGTTTCTCTAATGTGGTTTAGTCAATGGAAAGGAGTGAGGCCAGTAGAAGCGGGCCCCATGGAATGGGAAAGGTTTAAGAATGGGTTCATTGATAGGTTTTACCCTTTAGAGGTGAGAGAGGCTAAGATACTTGAGTTTTTTAACCTTCGTCAAGGTAGGTTGAGTGTTGAAGAGTATGCTCGGGTGTTCACTAGGTTGTCAAGATATGCTCCATCAATAGTGGCCAACCCTAAGATGAAGATGAGTAAGTTTGTGTCGGGTTTATCCGACTTGATAATAAGAGAATGTAGTATGGTTATGCTTGAGGATGATATGGATATGGATTTTCTTGTGATTCGTGCTCAACAGTTTGAAAAGGAGAAACCTGAAGAGAGGTCTAGAGGAAGAAATAGGTATAGGCTTGAAGATGATGACTCCTCCCAAGAAAGGTCTTATGGTCAAAACTCTTCCAGTATTCCCCCTAAGTTTAACCAAAAGAAGGTTTCTACCTTAAAATCTCAAGGAGTGAGTGGTAGTGGATCTTATATGATTAGGCCTACTTGTGCTAGGTGTGGAAAGAAACATGATGGTAACTGTCTAGCCGGCACAAATGATTAATATGGTTGTGGTCGGACTGACCACAAAATGAGGGATTGCCTGGTGCTTACGGCTAGAGGAAGAGAGATAAAGAAAATTAAAACAGATGCTCTTCAAGCTAAAGGTGAACAAGAGTGTCCTTCTCAAGTGGCTACCGGTATGTGTTTTATGCTTACCTATATTCCGGTAATACTTGTCTTTTGGTGACTTTTGTGTTGTCCTTAGTATTCATGGGTTTAATTATGGCCATATGTGGTTGTTTGTATAACCCAACATAGCCATAGTGAGTTTTATGAAGTGTTGGAAAATGAATAGTGGTGTTTAAGTGATGCCTAGATATGTTGAGTGAGTAGACTCCTTTAAAAGAAGATAGAAGTGAAGTTCTCCATGATTTAGGATCACCTTCTGTGAGAGATGTAAAAGTTGAGTGAAAAACTTGTCTCGACCTCAGAATTTTAAGAAAGGTGCTTAGATGGCAAGGTCGTTGAGTGTTCTAGATGTTCATGATTTAGATTGACTTGTAATTCTCACCTTATGAGGTGTAGCGAGTTTGAAAGGTTTAGTCCCGGTTTGGTAGGCATGTGAGACCTTTAGAAGTGGTATTTTTTTAGTAAGGATTTTAGTTAAAGGTTCTTATTTGGGAGGCCAAGGGCCAATGAGATGTCCAAACATCCTTATGTCCCCTTCTATTCCTCTTCTATGTTAAGATGATAAGTTCTCCTTGACTCATTTCATGATAT
This sequence comes from Solanum tuberosum, assembly GCF_000226075.1. Lineage (NCBI taxonomy): Eukaryota > Viridiplantae > Streptophyta > Magnoliopsida > Solanales > Solanaceae > Solanum > Solanum tuberosum. Next base: position 140,067 of record NW_006239022.1, read on the forward strand.
TGGAATCTTTGATGTTATATGTGTCCTAAGAATTCCTTGTCCCATAGAGTTACTTTTGTTAACCTTGGTAGGATTTGGATGCATGATTATTAGACCTCTATTGGTTTTAAAGCCCGGTAAGGTTATAATGAGTCTTGGTAATGCCTTGAGTTTGTTGAAAGGAGTAGTAATTGAGTTTTTTTTTGTAAAAAGGGGCTTACTCCCAAGGGGGAGATCATGTGCTTGAGTAGCAACATTGATTGACAGTCCCGATATCCTCATCTTTTTCTCCTATTTCTATTCTAGCTTGAGACCAAGAGTTCCTTTTCGGGGCTTGTTTTATGTCTAGGAGTCATGTGTGTTTTAGAAATTTCCATGATCTCTTTATGTTATGCATGATTTACATGTTCCTCATGTAGTTGTGCATCTTAGTATGATGATGGCATAGTTAACTTTATGAGATGATGTGATGAACATGCTTTGTTAAGTTTTTGATGAAATGGCACACTGCTCTATAATGTTGTGATGTGCTTGCTTATAGTTGGAAAAGGTAATCCTTCCTATGACTATGTGATTGATGATGTTTAGAAGTGATTGTGTAGACTCACTCCCAAGGGGGAGATGGTGTGCCTAGCTAACATTATGTTATTTGCTTATGTGTTGCCATGACTTCTTTATATAATGCATGTTCATGAAAACTTGTGTTTTGAAAGAAAAAGAGTTTATGTGAATTGTTTCCCTCACGTTGCGGTGCTTTGAGTAAGAGTTGCCTATTGTACTTCATGAGAAGAATATATGGACATGTTTTAGTTAAGAGTTGAGGAATTCCTCCTTGAATGAAATGCTTTTTGAAAGTAAAATGCATATGAGCTCCATGAGAATATGTTGATCATATTATGACTAGGAGATGGTAGTTCCTCTTTGAACATGACAAGTTATGAGAATCTCATGCATAAAGGGGTTGTTAGATATAGTACATACTTCCTTGTATTGCATTGAATATGTTGAATTGGAGCTGACGTTCCCTCTTTGAGTAAGTGCACATTGTGAATAGTGTATTTTGAGTTGTGCATTATTGTGATGTTTCATGCATGATTGGGTTGATAGTCTTGAGTCTTTAATTCCAAAAAGTGTTTGAAGTGTCATTCGAGGACGAAAGTTCCCAAGTGGGGGGAAATGTAACACCCCGTAATTTAGTGAGTTGAACTAGTGAGTTCTAGAGCATTTGGTAAGAGTTTTGGAGTGTCGTATGAGGGTTAAAACTTGTAAAAATGGTTCCCGTACTTAGAATAGGGGTTTTAGGGGTTAAACGTCCAGGTACGACTGCCCAAGGACCACCCAAGGGGTCCTTGAGGAGGACCCCAAAACAGTCCCTAAATCTTGAAAATTTTGGTGAACCACGGATGGCCAACCACGGCTAGTAGACCAGACTACGCCCCATAGGTCTTAAGCATAGGTCAAGGCCTGTTGAGGCCTGCAAATAAAAGCCATAGGTTCAAACCATGAGACCACAGGACGGCCAGTAGACCCATCCACGGTCCGTGGATGGGTGGGCGTGGTTGCCGCTAATTTTTCAGATTTTTAGTTTTAGTTAGGTGTTTGGGAATTAATTAGGGGTTAAGGGAGAGCAATTAGAAAGTTAATTAATCACCTATATAAGCTAATAAGACCCTAACCTAAGTCATTAATTCCTTATAACCCAAGACCCAAAATCAAAAGCCAACTACTCTTCCCTCCAAGAATCTTCTCTCTAGAACCTCCATTGAAGAACAAAGAATGAGATCAAGGAAAGCTTGAAGGAAGGAGCTTTTCAATATGAATTTGGAAGCATTCTACACCTAAGGTATGGGAGTTCTTCATCCTTGGGAAGCTATCACCCAAGGAGCCATTTCAATAGCTTTTAACTCCATTCTTGAAAACTCAATTAACTAGGGTTTCAACTCAACTCCATGAATTTCTTTCAAAGTCACTTTTCAAGGTTGAATTTTGTTTGTTTATGAATATAAGACTGATTTTATATGATTTTAACTCAAATTCTTCAAGAATCCATGAGACCCCCAACCCTAGCTATGGTTCTTCTTTACATTATGTGATGGTTTTGCAAGTTGGTCCAATTGATTGGATGTGAGTTAATTATGATGCAATTGCATGATCTAAGTATGATTCTATATGTATAATTGATTATCCTAAGATCCTATGATGAAATTGATATAGTCTAGGGTTGTGTCATGAAAGAGGCAAATAGAGGGTTTAAATATGATCCTCCAAGAATGATGAACTTCTTCATGTAATGCCTTAGATTAGATCACCTAGACATGACTTGATTTAGGGTAAAGATTCTAAAAATGAATTGACTTGATTATGATTTATATGATGGACCATGGTTTTGTAGTTTGAGATTGAGTGTATATGTTTCCTATATGACTATAATTGATCAAAGAATGAGGCATGTGGTTAGGTTACCTTAATATTTAGGTATACTTGATGATCATGTGAGGCATTTCTTGAGAGAAAGGCTTGTAACATGAATAGGATTCCTAGGTCTTTAGGAGTGAAAGCAAAAATGAATAAACTAAGGGTGTTAAGGCTTCCAGAAGGAAGCCATTATGTATGTTGATTTGTATATGGCCCTATTGTAAAAACATGTCACCCACATTACCTATAATATGATCACATGAGTTTATGAATGAATTGAATGGACTACTTGAGTCATGGTTGTATCTATATTTCTTGTATTGAATGCTAGATGTATTGAGTCAATATGACCCTTGAATGCAAGATATGAGGTGTATACATGATTATGCTATTATATTAATGTTTATGAATACCTTGAATATAAAGTGCCTATTATGATATGGCTAAGGTATGGATGTGTTGTTGGATCATGTTATTCCCTTATCTAATGTGCTAATGCTATTTGTTTGGGATGAGTTGATCCATAGCCTTTGAAAGGCATATTATGAAGGTTGTGCATATTGACAAGAATTGTGTGTGAACTTGTGATTCACTTAGAAAGTGAAGGTCCTATAACTATCGCGTAAATTGTGGTATTATTGAAAGGTCATTCTTCCCTTACCCATATACTTGATTATGTATGAATTGTATGGGATGATAATAATGTTGTTGTTGTGTCATTGCAAGGAAATTACACGCAGACACACTCCATGCATAAACATTATTATGAGGTATCAATGATGTTAATTGAAAGTATAGTTCTCATATGCACCTTTACACATTATTATGCATCAAATGTACATAACCATGTTGATCCTATTGTGTTGATTGAAATTTCATTCTCATGAGAACACATGATCTTGATGTGAAAGTTATTCTCACATACTAATGTTGATTCTAAGGTTGAAAGTACATTCTCACTCTATTGAATCTATGAACTATTATATGGGTTGTATTGAATGAAGGGAAAAGTATTCCTTCGCACATGTAAATGCAATTTAAAACTAATTATGTATAATTTGGGGAAACAATGATTAACACCGAATGGATATGGTCAATGAGGTAAAGGCCCTTCCGTCAATGCAATAGGTTGGGTCATCTAAAGTGAACTCATGAGATGAAAGCCCCTCTACCAATACAATAGGGCGGGTTTCTAGAAGCAATCTCCCTATCCCATTACTATGTGCCCACATAGGACTTAGCTAATGGATCCACTGAAAAAGCTAACACATTTAGTTCTACCTTAGGCAAGTAG
>NW_006239022.1:143969-172713 GCF_000226075.1 Solanum tuberosum
TTCGGTGTGGGGTTACACGACACCGGATTCCATGTAGAACATATGGTCTATGTTGGTTATTGATACTTTTGCTCATATAATAAAGATAATGAATGAGACATGAACTAAACTATGACTTCTTGCTGAGTTTACTTAGTAGGAGTGGGGGTATGGGACTTCACTTTTACATTGCACAAGTAGACTTAGTAGGATGTTATGGGATGGTTCCTTATATTATGATAAGATTTGAATGTATGCATGTATGTTGAATAGATAGTTGTTATGAATGACTTTCCTTATAATTTGAGTAATGTACATGACTATTTCCTTATTTATGGCTATTGCTTATGATGAGGTCTAAGGATGGAATGTATGACTAGGGTAGCTTCAAAGGAGTACTTAGTAGGGTTGGTATTATGGGATGCGAACCATACATTGCACAAGTGTTTGTTAGGGGTTTCTTATGTGATGAATACTTCACGATGAGATGATCTTGGTATTTGACTTTGTATTATGTTATGATTTGAGGCTATGTACTGTGAAGATTGGGATATGTATTATGCTTATGTTGGCCACTATGCTTGTAATTATGACGATATCTCTTATGCTTTGATGAATTGTATGTGAGTTGCTTTATGAGTTGCATTCTCCAACTATTTCAAAGATGATGTTCAAAAATGGCATATAGCATGATTTCAAATGAAATGTCCCTTTTTATGCATGTTTTAAGATTTTTGTTCATGGCTTCCATACTTAGTACTTTTTGTGCTAACCCCATCTTTCTACATTTTCTAAAAGCTTAGGCTTCATAGATATTGGATTCCATCCCCGTGTCTAGGTTCATAGGAGATCAAGAAGAAGAAGATTGGTGAGTCCTCATTGTATTCGAGGGCTTAACCATATGCCCTTTATTGTGTTCCTTTTATGTTTTAGACTTTGGTTGTAAGGGCTATGTCCATAAGATTGTATTTCAAGAGTTTTATTCCAAGTATAATAGATGGTTTGAGACATAGTGTCATAGATTCTCTTTCATTTTATAAGAGACTTGGATTGTGAAGAAAAGTTTTAAATTCCGCACTATTTTCCTATGCTCCTATGTTCAAGATATGCTATGAGGCTTGTATGCGACCCCTTCAGGATCAATTATGTCGTGTTACTTCTAGGGGGTAACCCCGGGTCGTGACACATACAAGCCAACTTAGATTTCATAACATAGAGTAGTAGAAATGAGTGGAAATTTAAAACATTCTTCAACAACATTAAAGTTTCATAAAACGAAGCGGAAGTCTATTACACGTTGTCCCAAACCATATAAAACATGAATATCTTGGAATACAACCCATAAAATAGTTCAAATTATAAAATGAAAAACTTAAGGAAATGGTGGTCAAATCCTTGAATACTATGAGGAGTCACCAATCTTAAAATCTCAATCTACTATGATCCTAATCACGAGGATTAGAGTCGATATCGTTGGACCCTACATTTGGCTAAAAAATGTAGGCAAGAGTATGTGTTAGTACAAAAATGTACTAAATATGTTGACAAGCATAAACCTCAACATAGGCATATCATAGGCATTAGTCAACATCAGACATGTACCATAAGCATAAGAGATAACAACATAAGTCATAAGTATAATCAATGCACATAAGTCATTATAATAAAATAATAAGACTTCTTGAAGTAACCTCACTCATCATTGGTCACGACTTGGGTCATCACCTCGAGTCATACATCTCATGAAAGGCCACTCTAGCAACAAAGCAAACTATTCATTCTTCATAACATAATTAATATTATTCCTACTTTACTCTTCAAGATATGGGGATTCACCTCTATGCCTATTATAAAGGCTAATGGATAGTCACCTCTTATCTTACTTGTATAGTCGTAGGTATTCGCCTCCATGTCTATTTTAGGAGATCATAGGTATTAGCCTCCACATAATTTTATAAGGATCATAGGTATTAGCCTCACTGTCCAACATCATATGATATAGGTATTCACATCCACATCACTTTATAAGGATCATAGGTATTCGCCTCCATGTCCTTGGTATAAAAGGCTAATGGGTATTCACCTCTTGCCTTGCTTCTTGAAGTTATATATTAAGGGTAGTCACATCAAATTCCTCATCTCATGGAATGGGTAATCACCTCATGTTTATCATCACATGAGATAGGTAATGTAATGACCCTAAAAATGAACTAGTGAAACTAGAGCCTCATGTGTGTGTGTTTGAGTTTGGTGTGAGGTTTCATGTTGTTTTATGTTGTCCCGAGCTATGGTTGAGGGTTGTAGGGGTTAAAATTCAAGGTATTACCCCCCAACGACCAACCAGGGTCCTTGAGGGGGACCCTAAAGCCTAACCCCAAGGCTGCCCCTTAAAGCAATAAGCTGCCAAAACATTGTGAACCACATATGCAATCCACGACCAGTAGATTGATCTACGGCTCGTGGTCTTTCTCCATAGGTCAATCCCCTCAAAACCTAGCCACAGCCCCATACCAAGGACCCACAGGACAGTCCATGAATGGACTCATGGTCTGTGGGTCCAGGGCTTGAACCATGCCTATGCAATCTGTCAAAACACAGTCAAGCCAATGGTGGTTTGGCAAATTCCTCCCTTGGGTAGTTAAGTGTTTGGACTGTTATTTTGGGTCTATTAAAATATTTTAAGAGTATTAAAACATTTAAACTCTATTTTAGATTTCATTCATCAAACTCCCCAAATCAAAACCCCTCTCTCTCAAAATATCTTCTTTCTAGAACTCCATGGAAGACCAAGAGAAGGAGAAGAATTAGGGATTGAAGAGGAGGTATATTTGAGTATATTTTCATGTGTTTCATCTATTAAGGTATGGTGATGCTTCATCTAGGGTTATCTTTCACCCTAGAGTCAATTTCAAAGAAGTTTGCAAGGTTTTCAAGATTTACAAAAACCCTAGGTTTTACTCAATCTCATGGGTTCTAGCATCAAACGTTTTCAAATTATAAATTATGATTATATTGATGTTTAATTGATTATTTAAGTTGAAAATAGTCTATGAACCCATGATTTCTCTCAATTCCTAAATTGTACTTTCTTAAGTGGGTTTGTTGATCATGAATGAATGTTGATGGATTATGCCTAGATAGATTTATATTATTTAATTGTATCATCGCCTATGCCTAATTATGGCAAATTGTGGTTGAATTGAGGATTTGTGATCATAGCCTTGAAAGGGCAAGTTTGACCTAATTTCATGTTAAAGTAAAATTTTGTTTGAATTGTTGATCCACTTGAAATGTGGAGGTGTTTAGTTACTATGTACGTTGTTATCATGACCTTGAAGGCATAGTGTGAAGGATTGAAGTATTATCATGATGTTGTATATATGAATGTGATGTGAAGGATATACATGTGATTTCAATGATAGAATGATGATCTGGTATAGAATGTAAATGTGTCGTGATTGAAAGAATATTCTCACTAAACACTCATGAATGTTAATGATGGAATGTGAAGGATTTCTATAATGCAATGTTGTATCTTGGATTGGTAGACTTAGGTGCCCTCTTCTTGATAAATGAAAGTTATGTTGAATGTGATCTCTTGAATTGGTTGGTTAAGGAATCCTTTTCTTTTAGTGATGAATGTGATCATGAATGAAGTATCTTGACTTGGTAGGCTTAGGCATCCTCCTCTTGAACAATGAGTGTATCTTGACTTAATGTCTTAATGATCATTAATCGGTAGGCTTAATGTTGGTAGCCTTTTCATAAATGACTAATTAATGTGTTGATGACTTAGAATTGGTAGACCTAATGTTGGTAGACTTTTCTTGATGAATGAATGAATATCTTGAGTTGGTAGACCTAATGTTGGTAGCCTTCTATAAATGACTAATGAGGTATTTTAGACCATGTCTTGAACCGGTAGACCTAAGCTTGGTGGCCTTTCATGATGAGTCTAGAACCTAATGTGAATGTAAAACCCTTAAATCGGTAGACCTAGTGTTGGTATCCCTTTCATGTGTGAAATGATGACCTTGTATCGGTAGACCCAATGTTTATGGTACCCTTCTTGGAAAGTCAATGAGTTATCCCTAATGTGCCTTGAATCGGTAGACCTAGTGATGGTGGCCATTTCTTGTGTAACGTACTTTGGGTCGGTATACATATCGATTGGTATCCCTCTCAAGTACAATGATGTTAATGTGAATGAACTACACGACGGGATGGAGGCTAAGCACCGAGTGGATATGGTAAGATGGAAACTCTCCCAATGTTAGGCTAGAGTTCCAATGAACATCTTCCTATCCCATAACTATATGCCCACATAGGATATTAGCCAGCGAATTCCATGTGAGCTAATGTTATCGTTCTACCTTAGGCAAGTGGAATACCTCTTACGGTGTGGGGTTACATGACACCAGATTCCATGTCTAGCTTGCATGGTCTATGTCGGTTCAATGCCTATTCCCATCATATGAGATGGGCATTATGGTTTCTGGATGAGTTCTATGAAGTGTGGGTGGTAGTATGGGATGATATCCATGCATTGCATTAGTAGGCTTTGATTGGGTCATAGCGAGTTCTCTAAGTCTTCATGACTAATGAATGAAGTGTCCTCCTAGGAAGAAGTTAAGGAGAATGTTGATCTAATGTCTAATGAATGAAAGTCCTCTAAATGTGTCTATTGTTTAATGTTGACTCTTATATGCCTAAATTTAAATTATGCACACTATACTTGGATTGTATTATGAGTTACATCCTTGTCATGTCTATTGTATATGAATGTGTCTTGTCTAGGGTGACTTCAAATGAGTACTTAGTGTGAGTAGTAGTATGGTATGCTACTCGCACATTGCACAAATATGACTTAGAGTTGTCATAGGTTTGGTCTTAATGTGATGATGTGACTAACGTATTGGTTATGTCTCTTATATGCTTTATTTTGTAAAGGTGGAAAGGATGAATGGTAAGTTCACTTTTGGTGACCTTAAGGTGGTACCTTAGTGTGGGTGGTGGTATGAGACGCTACCCATACATTGCACAAGGTATAGCTTGAGGGTTACTTGAGGTGAAGGCTCAAGGTGAAGGCAATGGTTTATATTTGAATTATGTTCTAATGTGAAAATGTGACTATTTGTTGGTTGTGACTTATATTATGCCTCTTTTATAAATGTTGATGAAGTTTTACCAAATGGCATAAAAGCATCACTTTCAAACAAAAAGTCCCTTTTAAGCATGTTTTTGCATGGCCATAATACTTAGTACATCTAATGTGCTAACCCCATTCTTCCCTTTTTCTTACTAAAGTGTAGGGCTTGGAGATTATGGTGTTCTATGCTTGATGGATAGGTTTCTAAGGTGCTTGAAGATGAAGACTTGGTAAGTCCTCATAGTTTCGAGGACAAAACTCATTATGTTCCTTTTATGTATTTTAGTGTATGTTAAAGCTTTTGTATGGGCTAAGTCCCAATGTTGTATTCAAAGTATCAGATGATTTCAGACATAGTGTATAAAGTCTAGAAAACTCTTTCGCTTGCTTTTTAAAGAAAATATCTTCTATTGTAAAGAAAGTTTTAAATTCTTCTCCATTTTCCTATGTTCTTATGTTCAAGAATGCTATGAGGCTTGTATTAGACCCCTTCGGGGTCGAGAATGCCGTGTTACGACTATGGGGTGCTCTTGGGTCGTGACAAGTAATCACCTTATGTTTTATAACTTAGGAATAGGGGAAATCACCTCATATCCCTCTCATATGAAGGTCTTGGGAAATCACCTCAAGCCTCATCAATTCTCACAGTCCTTTGACTTAGATTGATTTTAGGTGAGCAATACTTTCAACTTAGAATCACTAAACGTGAGAAAGCCTTTCACATTCATGCATACATTTGGAATCATGTGGTTAAATCTCTTCCACAACAATCCTAACTAATAATAAACAAATCATATTTAATTCTTTACTCTCAAAGCCCTAATAACTTCTAATTAATCAAACATGTCTCAATCTCAATACAATTCTACTCTCAAAGCCTTACAAATCATAATTCATCATATATACTTTGATCTCAATCAATTCATGTCTATATGCTTTACTCTTAAACAATTCATATCTATATGGATAAATCTCGAGCAATCTATAATGTATCTCATCAATCCTAGAAGAATACATCTAAATCCTCAATTTGTCCTTTCATGGCATAAAACCCACTTACATCAATTTCATCTTTCTAGACATGGGTTAGGCATGGGTACATGTAAATTCATCCTAAAAACATGCAATTCTATCAATTCAATCATAAACAATCATAATCCACTCCATTGGATCAAAATCCATAACATCAGAAGAAACTCTAACTGGAATTGGGGAATTCTTCTTCTAAATTGGGGAATTCATGGGGGCTCCATGATTGAAAGGATTCCATGGATGAAAAGCCATCATACCTTGATTCAAAAGCCTAGAAATGCTTGAGGATTGGATACTTGACATTTATCATAGCTTGAACTCTTTCTTCTTCTTCAAGTTCTAGAAAGACAAATATTTGAGAGAAGAACTTCGGGATTGTTTTTGGGGTTTTTGGAAATAATGTCCTGAATGGGTGAGTTTAAGGGTTAAAATTACTTATATAGGGGTCCTACGCTTGGATAAAACGACATAGTATCAATTCTCTTCAATCCGAAAAAGACTTTTAAGATCCAACTTAAAACTGAAGATTCTCACATTGGAGATTGCCAAAGGCCACTCGGTGACTCACCAAGTGATCCTTTAGCTCGCCAAAATTTACAGTGAATCGACTTGGGGGGTAAGTCAACTTAGGCGATGGGCGAGTTGACTTTGGCGACCTGCCGAATGGAATGGCGAGTCCGACTTGGCTCGCCTAGAGTTACAGAATGCAGGACATCAGGGATCAAGCCAAAAGGCGAGGAGCTCTACTCGGTGGATCGCCAAGTCGACTCGGCGGATCGCCAAGTTGACTCGGTGGGTCAGCAAGTTGACTATGAAGTGAATATTTTCCTTTATCTAAATCCGGGGTGTTACATGAACAATGAAAGCAACTACTCCAAATAGTTTATATAAAGCAATGCCTAGCTAGCATGGAAACATGTTAGGGCCATTGAGTCCACCATTGTATCTAGGAAAGCTTAAATTCTATGTGGGTCATCAAAGCCACCATGATCTTTATACAGAAACTAAAAATAGAAACAAATATAAACTATCTGCCAATAAAACTATCAAACATCAGCCAACTAACAATCCAACGCACTAGTCTACAGGCCTCTATGAATATAACACTTAACAGGACTGGGCCCCGACCAACCCAAAAATGTAAATCAGTCATTAACGTTTCAAAGACACTTCATCCAATTCTAAGTGTCAATGATCACTTGTCAGTATATAACCCAACTAAATGAGTTTGGGTCGAATCCTACAGGGAGTGGTACGTGTTTAAGATTCAATAGGAAAGTGTGAATATATCTGAATCAGCCATAGGAATAGACATTATCGAATAAAAACCTAATTCAAATTAGGGGGTGACATAAATGTCAAATAAGGGGGTTTTGGTTTGAAATTATCAAATACAACAACAACAAATAACACAAAAAAATAAAATGAGACGGGATCTTCGGATGTGATTCGATTATAGGCTAATGTAGACAAATGGGTAATTGCAACTATTAGGAAATAGCTGAATATTAGTGAATAAGCTAGACTATAGAGGAGGTAAACTTTCTCTCGAACAATTTACCCCTAATCAAGTTGATTTTTCTCGAACATCAACATGCATGCAAAATAAGAACAACCTATGCTTTAGTCCATTCACTCTCTCGAGCTGAATGTGTGGAAAAGGGTTTAGGATTCACTCTCTCAAGCTGAATCCTTGACAATCCAATACCCACATACCATTAATCAATAATCTTAGTTTTAAAACATCTCTCTCGAGCAAGCCAAAATCACAAGGGTAGAACTGCATTTGCAACTACAATTCTTAAATTAAACCACAATTAATGATTGAAATCACTTCTAAACAGCATTTAACCTAACAATTAGCAATACCCATAAGCTAAATAATCCCATAATCACACCCCAAGAATCGGGATTTTAGCTAGTCATCATAAAAAGATAAAAATCGTTACCAAATTGAGTTTCCATCAACTGGGTAAGATTAATTTCGTCCTTACAATGCTCCAAGTCGAAGAATCTCAAAGATCCACTTTCAATTTCTCAAAAGTGAATATCTTTAATTCTCCAAAGCTTAGGAAAAACTAGAGAAAACTTGTCTCAATAGTCAGATTTCTAACTGAAATTCCATGTAATGAAAAATATGATAATAAACTTAATGTTCAAAAATGTATTTATAGTCACCAAAAATGTGCTCCGAAGAGCCATTCGGCGCAGTAAGTCAGGCTCGCTGATCCACTCGGCGATGCGCCCTTTAGCCAATTTCATCGCCTTTCTGTCTTGGCCTTCAGGATCCTCAAGGTCTGAAAGTTTGGGCGATCCAACACTGCATCGCGGAATCACTCAGCGATCCGCTGACTGCTCCTTTCTCTCGCGGACTTGATTTTCTCCTTCAGGGCTTGGCACACTGGAACTTAAGGGGGTCAAAAAGCCCTTCGGTGACTCGCCAAGTAGACTTGGCGATCACCAGAATTCCTTTTCTTCACTCTTTTAGCTTGCTTCGTTCCTTTTTGCAAATTAGTGTCCTTGGATTGCTCCTCAATCTATATACCTAGAAATCAAGGGTTTTACATCTATTATTGGCACAAAACAAGCATTTGAGGACACTAAATCATTATCAATAAATCCCTAAATGAGTCCAAATCTTGGACTCATCAATACCCCCTAACTTAAACTTTTGCTTGTCCTCAAGTAAAACTCAAGTTCAGCAGTTCAAAAAGGATGTCTCAAACAGTGCTACACAAGACTCAATCATGAATGCACACGACAAGACTCAACTAACTCACACAAGGATCAATTGTGCACTCAAAGATTCAGGTCGTGACTCACCATTACTAAAGATTCTCAAGCTCATAATACTTGCTTTAAATGCAAGTTCAAGCTCAACAAAGCTACTCAAATGCCCTCACACAAAGAATGAATCCATATTCACACACAATGGTTCAACACTTTATAGTTCTAGAATCACATGCGACTCTCACACTCACAAATATGAACACATGTATGACTTCACCCATAGGTTTGCCCTTATTTTCCAATCAACACTTGTTTCAGCTCACTCAAGATCAAAAAGGACTTTTCAAGGCTTGTAACGAGGCTGAGTGTAAATGTATGGTCATTTAGGCTAAGTAGCTGCTATCCTCATGAAATGTGGTATGAACATCACTTCCTTTCCTTTTCTTCATCATTCTCATTCATGCTCAAAGTTCACCGCATTATTCACTTTCCATGGAATACCGAACACACCATTTCTTTTGCAACTTTTACAACTTTATATCACAACTTTTTTGTTCTTTTTATTTTTCCTTCTTTTTTTTTATAGAGGAGTTCCATCTTTTTCAAAACCATGGGTAAAGGAGGATTTCTTCACACTTATTGATTTACCTTATCTTTTCACCACACACCCAACTTAGGCTTTTAGTTGGCTATTCCAACAAATCACATTTCATGAGAATTATGGGTGAAGGGATAAACAAAGGTGACAATTGCATCAAGTTTCTTCCAAGAAAAAGGTAAGGCTCAAAGGGTGTTCAAGCAAAGTTCACACACTCACAAGGTTGGCCCCAAAAGAGGTATAGTGTCAAATTGTTTCACTCTTCAAAATTATTGCCTAAGATCATTTCAAGAGCTTGAATCACTTAGTCAACTGAACCAACAGGGGAAATTCTAGGTGTCATCACACATGGTTCATGGTAAGCTCATCACACAATGCATTGACACAAATATCAAACAAGACTTTACACTTTTGCTAGTGTTCAATGTTCATCACAAGAGACTCAATTTGATAATCAGCTAGTCACAACGAGATGCAAAAAGTTCACATATTGCCTACGAAACTTCATTTAACCTTATTGTATCCGGACATTCATTTTTGTTCGATTGAGATCACTATTCAAGTCATCAGTATTGATCACAACCGACACTCAAATTTGCACAAGAACAACCATAATTCAATACACAAGAGGTGGCAAAATTTTTGGAAAGGTCCAAAAAATCATTTGCAATTAAAACAAGGAGCCACAAGCTCAAACCTCCACAACAAAGTGCTATAACACAAGTTAAACACAAAAACCCAATATATACAAAAAATTAACAATCACAAAAGGTAGGTGTGCAAATACCCAAGGCATTAGATCTAATATCAAACAAGACTCCACACTTTTGCTACTACGCAATGTTCATCACAAGAGACTCAATTATATAACCGGCTAGTCATAACGAGATGCAAAAAGTTCACATAATGCCTACGCAACTTCATTTGGCCTCAATGTAGCTGCACATTCAATTATGTTTGATTGAGAGCACTATTCAAGTCATCGGTATTGACCACAATCGACACTAAAATTTGCACAAGAACAGCCATAATTAAATACACAAAAGGTGGCAAAATTTTTAGAAGGGCCTAAAAAATCATCTGCAATTACAACAAGGAGCCACAAGCTCAAACATCCAAAAAATAGTGCTAGAACACAAGTTAAACACAAAAACCCAATATATACAAAAAATAACAATCACAAGAGGTAGGTGTGGAAATACCTCACCCCACCACAAACGAAAAACAATTTGTCCTCAAATGCAATACAAACACTAAAAATCAATACAAATGACAGAGAGGGAGGTGAAGAAGGATCTTGTCTACATAGTCGCTCAATCTGTCGGGGCATCAGTGCCCGGTGTAGCATCAACATCACTAGCACCACTAGGGTCAACCAAGGGCATGTCTACCAAAGAGGTCTGCACAGCTGACTCTACCATGGCCTCCTCAATCTATGTATGTCCCTTGTAAGAAGCCTCTTCATCAACACCCAACTGCTCCTCATCGGCCTCAGCCTCAAACTCTGCTACATCTACCTTCTCAGTTCGAACCTATCTCCGATGGTAGCCGGAGGCATATCTGGATCAACTGGCATATCAAGGATCTTCACTGTCCCAAAAATCATCAACATGTGGGTGGACTTCAGCTGGTCCACATCTCTGATCAGCTCAGCAATAGTGGCCTTTAGAGCTGTCACCTCCTCAGTAGCCCCTTGGCCACGCTCGCACACCGCTATCCTTGCCGCAAGGGCATTAATAGTAGAACTTAAAGGTGTCACTGCATCGGCAAGGGCCCTTTCGATCATGCCAGGAATGGTGGCCTTAAGTCTGGAGGCACGTCTATCAGCAAAATAGGCTAGCTTCCCCATCCGTAATAATGCAGCCTGGGTGAGTAGGGGCCGGGAGACAGCAGCAATAGTAGTACCAGATCTGGGAGGTAAGGGAGCAGTAGAGGAACTGGGAGTAAAAGAAGGGACAACGCTAGATATACCTAAAGGTCCAGGGGCCGGAGTAGGCAATACTTTCTCTGTAAGTAGCGTCTGAGTATCAACAACTAGGGAAGTATCCACTGGGGCTGCCTTCTTCTTCTCTCCCTCATCCTTCAAGTACTCCACCTCAATCCTCCAGATATCAGTACAGGAGGTGGGAGTCACTTCTACATCTTTTTTCTTATCTCGAGGCACCCGAACGTCTTTGTGTGGCATATGATGGACTCATTCTGGGATGGCATGATAGTGCTGCTGATAAAGCCAAACCAGTACCTCGCTACTACATTGAGGTCCTTCTTCTCTATAGGAGCCCCTGCCTCCAACCACCTTGGAGTACCATTACATATGAGAGGATCTAGCCAGCTTTTCATGTTCTCCAAGGACATAATCTTGATCCAGTACTGGTAGGTGTCTGCACAGTTATAAGTACACTCCAATACAACATTTTATGTTAGTAGTGTCAAACAACACTTTCTTGCCCCTGACCACCACATAATCAACCTGCTTGAATTTAGTAGTCAACTTCTTCCTTTGTGGCACTAGAGCTCCGTAGGTGGTGTGGAATTCCCGGACCCAATTTGGAATATAGGAAACCCTGGATTTTGTGAAAATCTTGAACTTACGGGCCTCTATGATACGCCAAATTTTGGGGTATCTGTCTATCACCGCATCAATAGAGAGCCTATTTTCTTCAATGATGGTCCTCAATCCCTTAGTCTTTAGTCTGTTCATGGATCGGGGAGGAGGACCTTATAACGGTGGTTCTAGGACAACATCATGTGCTGGAGCATAAGGAGTAGTGGTGGCCTGGAGAGTCCTGATCCTCGATGGATCATTCATTCTCTTGGATCGCAGCTCCCCCCCTCTGGGCTACTAGTAGCTCATCATCCTCAGGCTTAGAATTGGTAGCCCGAGGATCCTGGTGCTCACCCTCACTCTCAGAAGTGGTGAGGTCAGTGGCATAGATCCCGTCACTGTTGGAGCTGGCCTCCAGTGACGCAGGAAAAAGTGCTTTGCCTTTCCCTTTTCCCTGCCCACATGTGGTGGGAAGTTTGGTAACCTTAGCCCTGGATACAGTTACAACGTTGTTGATTTTAATTCCCTTGGCCCTTTTGCGGGGCGGCATGTCTCTACCAGCCACTTTTGGTTTAGCCATATACGCAAACACATAATAGAAAGTAAGGAATAGTTCAAGCAAAAGCACAGAAATCATATTGCAGATAGACTCGCTGAACCGATCGGTGAGTAGCTGAATCACTTTGGCGAGCCATATCGGGGTCGCCGAAAGGATTGGCTTAAAAAATTCTCAGAAAATTGGCATGTCGGCGATGGGAAGGGCCTTTCGGGGAATTTCCAAAAGCATTCGGTGGGCAATGACAAGCCTGCCGAAAATTATAGTGTATTTTAAGGGTAAGGGCACAGAAAGGGTGATAAAAATGTATTTCGGCGAGTCGCCAAGTGCACTCGGCGAACTTAGGCTTCTCACCGAAAGTTACTGAACCAAAACACAAGATTAGCATGAAATTAAAGGCGATCAAGTTGGATTCAGCGATCTGCCGAGTGATTCGACGAGCTCGACCCAGCTCACCAAATTGCCCAACGTGCTTACTTTCAACCCCGACTTCCAAAATCAACCCCGCATCCCCCGAAAAAAAATCAAAACATACACTAGTTCAATTAGACTCAGACCTATAAGACCCCTGCCCCAAGGATACTCAGACTCCTCTCGGTTTTGCCAAATTTGGCTCTTTGATGACTTTAGGCCTTGAGAATGACATCAACCGCTTAATCATTGGGCAAAGCACATCATTTGGCACAAATGTGGGTTACTCAGACTTTATCCGACTAAACACAACCCAACAAGATTTTGATCAATTTTAAGCATGAAATTTCGGTAAATCAACAATATAGCACTTTAGGCAAGATTTTTAAATTACAACAGCACACAAGCACACAATTACAGATCAGAGAGGCCCAGCACAGAACACAAAGATAAAAACAATTGCAAATGAGTAAAATCTCTAAATACGAGTTCGGGGTTCGAAAAAACCAACCTTTAATACCGAATAAATAAGTTGAAATGCTAGGTGGCAAAGATATTCAACTGCAAACACCTAATCGACGACTAAAAAGTGGTAATAATGCAAAAATATGGGAAAAGATAGTGCGGGTGTGAGTTTGGAAGTTAAAAAGTGAGTGAATGTGAAAGGGTTTGAAAGTTTGGACCTTTGGCTTTTAAAATCATCAAGTTGTCGCCCTCTCGGTGACATTAGTCTTTCCCGCTGACCCACTCAATGATACGCCAAGTGGGCACTTACCTCGCCGAGTTTTATAGGACCACAAATTAATGTGGCGGTCAAAGTCGTGATTGCTGACCCATTCAGCGACACGACGATTTGCTCCTGGGGTCGCCCAGTTTTACAGACACCATTTCCAAAATTCCTTGAGTCCAACGTTGGTCCAGGTCAGGCTCGCCGACCTCTTTGGTGAGTCGCTGACTTGACACTTTTCTCCACAGCGGTTAAGGATAACTCTTTAACACTCATACTACCTTGCTGAAGGTTGATGAATTCTCCCACTTTGGCTTCCCTCAACTCCTAGGGAAAGAACCTATCTAGAAAACTTGACTTAAATGCTTCTCACTTTATAGGACCCGCTTCTACCGGCCTAGCATATTTTCTATGCTCATACCATATTTGGGAAACATCTTTTAGTTGATAAGAGGCTTGCTCCGCTTTCTCTATTGAAGTCACCCCCATGATAGCTAACACCTTATAAATCTCCTCTATGAACTCATTTGGATCCTCTTCCACCTTGGAGCCACTAAACTCCGAAGGATTCATCCTCAAAAACTCTCTCATTGTAGAAGTAGACATCCCCCTTATTGGGTTTGCCGGAGCCACAACATCTCTATTGGCTTACACCGTCAAGGCTTGAGCCAACAATTGCATAGAAGCCCTAAACTCCTCAAGAGTGACATTCTCAATTGGAGGGTCATTTGGGGCATTGTAACGACCCTAAAATGAAAAAGTGAAACTAGAACCTAACTTGTGTGTCTTTGAGTTGTCATGAGGTTTGAGGGTGGAATATGTTGTCCCCAGTCATGGTTGAGGAGTTTAGGGGTGAAACATCAAGGTACGACTCTTCATGGACCACCCTAGGGGTCCTTAAGGAGGACCCTAAATCCTAACCCCCAAGACCCCTTGAAACCAACAAGCTCCCCAAGATTTGGTGACTACGAAAGGGGACCACGCCTCGTAGGTTCATCCACATCCTGTGGATGGCCTCCGTAGGTCAAGGGAAACCAAAACATGTTGCAGCCACGAACCACCCTTCAACAACATGGTCTGTTACCCCATCCATGGTCCGTGGATGGGGGTCCGTCGTTTGGACCTGCAAAAGTTGTGTGGGTTCGACCAAGGCTAGGTTAGTTTGGTAAATTCTTTAATTGTTTAGTTTAGTGTTTGGACGGTTATTTTGGGTTTATTAAATTATTTTAAGAGTATTAAAAGCATTAAACTCTATTTTTCATCTCATTACTTCAAAACCCAAAATCAAAACCTCCCCTCCCCTCCAAAAGCTTTCTCTCTAGAAACCTCCATTGGAGGTGAAGACTTCAAGCTCTCAAGGTCAAATCTTCAAGTTTTTCAAGAGATTTTCGTGGGATTCTTCTTAAAAAGGTGTGGTGGTCGTAATCCTTGACTTATTATCTTTCAAGGAGCCAACTTCAAAGTGATTTCAAATCTTTGAAGTTTATAAAGGCATTATTGCATGGGTTCGATTCAAAATGATTTATAAAGGCATTATTGCATTTAATTGTGGATTTAAAGATGATTTAAGATGAATTCTTCCTAGAACCCATGTTTTCCCCCAAATTTCTAAGTTGTGATTTGAGGTTGGGATTTGATTAATTATGATGGAATGTAAATTGTTAATGTTTACATGGATATAGAATGTTGAAATTATGCTATTACTCTTGCATAATTGTATTGATCCAGTTGAGAGGTGGAGGTGTTTAGTTACTATGTATAATGTGAAGGATATGCATGTGATTTCAATGATTGAATGATGATCTTGTATAGAATGTAAATTTGTTGTGATTGAAAACATATTATCACTTAACACTCATGAATGTGGATGATGGAATGTGAAGGGTTCTATAATCTAATGTTCTATATCTTGAATTGGTAGGCTAAGGCATCCTTTTCTAATATTGATGAATGTTATCATGAATGAAGTATCTTGAATTGGTAGGCTTAGGCACCCTCTTCTTGAATGAATGAAAGAATTGTTGACCCTCTTCTTGAATAAATGAAAGTATTGTTGAATCTTAAGTTGGTAGACTTAGGCATCCTCTCTTGTGTAATGAATGTATTTGAATCGATAGGCCTATGGCATTCCTTTCATAAATGACTAATGAATGTGTCTTGACTTGATGAATATGAATCAATAGGCCAATGACATTCCTTTCATAAATTAATGATTAAGTATTCTAGGCTATGACATGAACCGGTAAACCTAGTGTTGGTAGCCCTTCATAATGAGTCTAGGAACTAATGTGATGAACTTTGAATCAGTAGACCTAGTATTGGTAGCCCTTTCATGAGTGAAATGATGACCTTGTATCGGTAGACCCAATGTTTATGGCACCCTTCTTGGAAAGTCAATGAGTTATCCCTAATGTACCTTGAATCGGTATACCTAGTGATGGTGGCCCTTTCTTGTGTAATGTACTTTTGGTCAGTAGACCTAGTGTTGGTAGCCCTCTTAAGTACAATGATGTTAATGTGAATGAACTACTCTATGGGAGTGGAGGCTAAGCACCGAGTGGATATGGTAAGATGGAAACTCTCCCAATGTTAGGCTAGAGTTCCAATAAACATCTTCGTATCCCATAACTTAGTGCCCACATAGGATATATATTAGCCAGTGGTCTTCTTACCAAAGCTAAAATACTACCTAGTTATACCTTAGGCAAGTAGAACACCTTTCTTTGGTGTGGGGTCATATGACACCGGATTCCATGATTTAGCTCTCATGGTATATGTCAATTAATGCCTATTCCCATCATGTGAGATGTGCATTGTGGTTTCTTGATGAGTTCTATGAAGTGTGGGTGGTAGTA
Source organism: Solanum tuberosum (assembly GCF_000226075.1). Taxonomy (NCBI): domain Eukaryota; kingdom Viridiplantae; phylum Streptophyta; class Magnoliopsida; order Solanales; family Solanaceae; genus Solanum; species Solanum tuberosum. The sequence continues at coordinate 160,552 of NW_006239022.1, forward strand.
TAGGATACTATCTATTCATTGCAAGAGTAGTCTTTGAGAGGATCATAGTGAGTTCTCTAAGTCTTAATGGCTAATGTATAAAAGTCCTTTTATGATAAAGTTAATAAGAATGATGATCTAATGTTTAATGAATGAAGGTGCTCTAAATGAGGCTACTGAAGAATGTTGACTTATATGCTTAATTGTAAAGATGCATGCTATACTTAGATTGTATTATGATTACTTCCTTATCATGACTTATCGTATATGAATGTGCTTTGTCTATGGTGACTTCAAAGGAGTACTTAGTGTGAGTAGTAGTATGGGATGCTACTTGCACATTGCACAAGTATGACTTAGAGTTGTCTTAGATGTTGGTCTTAATGTGATAATGTGACTTATGTAATGTTTACGTCTCTTGTATGCTTTATTGCTGAAAGGTGCAAAGGATGAATTGTATGTTCACTTTTGGTGGCCTTAAGGTGGTACCTTAGTGTGGGTGGTGGTATGGGACGCTACCCATACATTGCACATGGTATAGCTTGAGGGTTACTTGAGGTGAAGGTAAAGGTTCATATGTGGATCATGTTCTAATGTGAAAATATGATTTGTATGTTGGTTATGAGTTATATTATGCCTCTTTTATCAATGTTCATGTCACGACCCGAGAGCACCCCCTAGTCGTAACACGGCGTACTCGACCTCGAAGAGGTCTAATACAAGCCTTTTAGCATTCATAACATTTGATATAGAAAATAGTGCGGAATAAAAAACTTATTTAAAACCAACTATTAAAATCTCATTTATAAAGCAGCGGAAATACTAAGTCTCACATGGCCATCCTTAGACAAACATTAATAAGATAGGGTCACGACCCTTTACAATCGAGTCTTAACAAAAGTTTTAAAACATAATTAAACTAGAAACATAAGAGTCCTTGTCCTCAAACTATGAGGACATACCAAGTCTTGGAGGAAAACTCTATCCAAGAACTTCAACTCAAGCTAGGAACGATCACTTGCCGGAACCTACACTTGTAGTAAAACATAGAAGAAGAATGGGTTAGCACAATTAAGTACTAAGTAGGATGACCGTGCAAAAACATGCTAAAAGGGGAGATTTTGTTGAAAGACATGTTATGCCATTTGGTAAAACATCATGAACTTTGAACAATAGAGGCATAATATAAGTCAGAACCAGCATACAAGTCACATTTAACATTTGAACTCAATCACATATATATATACCTTACCTTTACCTTGAACCTCCACTTCAAGTAACCCTCAAGCTATACCTTGTGCAATGTGTGGATAACGTCCCGTACCACCATCCACACCAAGGAACCACCTTAAGGTCACCAAAGTGAACCCACCATTTGTCATGCTTCACATTACAAGTATTCATGCTCAACTAGTACCAACACACAACACATAAGCGTATTCAACAAGTAAGCCATTTCATCATCTTAGGATCTCTATCTAAAGTTACCCTAATACACACCTAAGTAAGATATGAAGTGGCCGTCCATACAACCTCTTCATACACACCTAGGCATTCCTCAAGGCTATAATAAACAAGAACCTTTACATTTCAACATAACATACTAAGTAACTCATTCATCATTTCATTTGGACAATAGGTCAACATTCTTCATTAGAATCATTTAGGACACATTCATGCATTTAGAGAACTTTCATTCATTAGCCATTAAGGCTTAGAGAACTCACTATAGTACCTTCAAATCCTACTCGTGCAATGTATAGATAGCATCCCATACTACTACCTGCACTTTGTAGTACCTATCAAGTAAGTAGAGTGCACATCTCACGTGATGGGAATAGGAATTAACTTACATAGACCATGAGAGCTAAATCATGGAATATGGTGTCTTCCCCACACCGAAAGGAGGTGTTCTACTTGCCTAGGGTAGAACTAGTGCACATCCTATGTAGGCAGATACTTTATGGGATATTCAAATATGTTCATTGGACTCTAGCCTAACCTTGGGAAGAGCCACCATCTTAACCATATCCACTCGGTTCGTAGCCTTTATTCCCATAGATTAGTTTCATTACATTAGTGTACTTAGAGAGGGCTACTAAAATTAGGCCTACCGACCCTAAGTACATGTACCAAGAAGGGCCACCACCAATAGGCCTACCGATCAAGTTACATTAAGGATAGCTCATTGATCCTCCTAGAGAGGGCTACCACCATTAGGTGTACCGACTCTAGGTTCATCATTTCACAGAAGAAGGAGGCAACCATCATTAGGTCTACCGCTTAAAGGTTTCACATTCACTTAGGATTCTAGACACACTATGAAGGGCCACCAACTTTAGGTCTACCGATTCAAGTCATAGTCGAAAATACCTCATTAGTCATTTATAGAAAGGCTACCAACATTAGGTATACCAATCAAGACATTCATTCATTCATTTATTAAGAGGCTACCTACATTAGGTCTACCAATTCAAGACATTAACACATTCATTAGTCAATTATGAAAGGGCTACCAACATTAGGTCTAGAAATTCATGATCATTAAGACATTAAGTCAAGATACATTCATTATTCAAGAAGAGGATGCCTAAGCCTACCAATTCTAGATTCAACATTCACATTATAGAAACCCTTCACATTCATCATTATCATTCATGACTGTCACATTGAGAAATAGCCTTTCAATACTAACACAAATACATTGAATACATGTTCATCATTCTATCATTGAGTCACATGTAAATCCTTCACATTATACACTCACATATACAATAACATGATAATACTTCAATTCATCAAACTATGCCTTCAAGGCCATGATCACAATGTACATAGTAAGTAAACACCTCCACCTTTCCAGTGGATCAACAATTCAAGCTTAATTCTACATTAACATGAAATTAGGTCAAACTTGCCATTTCAAGGCTATGATCACAAATCCTCAGTTCACCCACAATTCACCATAAGTAGAAATAGATAATGATATAGATCAATAATCTAAATCAATCTACACATAAATCCATCATTATTCATTCATAATCAACAAACCCACTTCATAATTCAAAATTTAGGAATTGAGAGGAATCATGGGTTCAAGGAGTAAAATCATCTTTAATCATCAATTACACATCAATATAATCATAGATTATCATTTGAAAACGTTTGATGCAAGAACCCATGAGATTGAGTAAAGCCCTTGAATTTTCATGAACTTGAAAGCTTTGAAAACCTATTTGAAATTACTCTAGGGTGAATACTAACCCTATATGAAGGATCACCATACCTTTACTAATATTCCCCAAGCAATTTTAGGAAGAACCACATTGAAATTGTCAAACCCTACCTCCAATGGCTCTCTTCTTCTTCTTCTTTAATGGAGGATTTCTAGTGAGAGAAATATTTGAGAGGAGATGGGTTTCTTTTTAACTCTAATAAAAGTGACTTAAATGAAAGGAATTAGGTCATAAAAAGGTTATATAGCTTCTAGGAAAAGAATAGAATAGTATAGGGTCAATTTTGGAAAAGAACTGAGGACCCTAAAGTTTCAACTTAAAAATTTTGCCCCTTGCCCGCTTGAGCTCGCCCTTTGGACACTTGGGCTTGCCAAGTGCACTAGGAGACTCGCCAAGTGCACCCTTGGCTCGCCCTTTGTTCCAGTGGCTCACTCAAAGGGCTAGTCAATGGGCGATTGGAGGGGGAGAAGGGCGACATGCCAAGCTGGTTGGCGAGCTACCCTTTTGCTCGCCCTTTTGTCCAGTAGTTGGGCCAAAAGGGCAGTCAACTAGGTGAACACAAGGCACAAGGGTGACTCACCCAATCCCTTGGGCGATCAAACATGCCATCGCCAAACAGCCCCTCTAGGAACTAGGCTTCTATCACCCTACCTTGCTAGCCTAGGCCCTTGGTTGCACCCTAGGCTTCCACCTTGATCCATTTATGTTCTAAAATAGCGTAAACATCAACCTAAGGTCACACTAACCGAAACATCAAGGCTCTAATTCATCCTATCATTTTTCAGAATCGTTACAGTTCATGAAGTTTTACCAAAATGGCATATATCATTACTTTCAAAGAAAATATCCGTTTTAAGCATTTTTTTGCATGGTCTTCCATACTTAGTACTTTTTGTGCTAACCCCATTCTTCTGCATTTTTACCAAAGTGTAGGGTTTGGAGATATTGGTGTTCTATGCTTGAAGAATACGTTTCTAAGGAGCTTGGAAATGAAGACTTTATGAGTCCTCAAAGTTTCGACGACAAAATCCATTATGTTCCCTTTATGTCTTTTAGTTATGTGAAAGCTTTTGTATGGGCTAAGTCCCAAATGTTGTATTCAAAGTATTAGATGGTTTGAGACATAGTATACAAAGTCTAGAAAGTCGTCCGCTTGCTTTTTAATGAAAGATCTCTTCGATTGTAAAGAAAGTTTTAAATTCTTTTCTATTTTCCTATGTTCTTATGTTCAAGAATCCTATGAGGCTTGTATGAGACCCCTACGGGGTTGAGTACGCCGTGTCGCATCTAGGGGCTAGCCTTGGGTCATGACAGGCTTGAGGAGGAGCTTGGTATGGAACTTGGAGAGGAACCTTTTGGTCCACATTGTGTTTCGCTAGCATTTTCCCTTGTATTAGCCATACCCTGAAAATCAAAGAGCACGGATTAGAAGAAGGGCCTAATAAAGACAAACTCTATGGCACGACTAAGAGAATTAAGAAGTGAGATTTCCTAAATATCCAATAGCCTCCTATACATAAATGAGGCGCGCTTCACATTTATGAACAAGACTCTACTAGACATGGTTTGAGACAATCCTAGAACCATTCTAAACCTTGTGCTCTGATTACCAAGTTTGTCATGACTCAGGGGTGCCCACTAGACGTAACATGGCGTACTTGACCCCAAAGGGGTCTCATACAAGACCTTGGCATATCATATCATAAGATAATAGAAAAGTACGGAAAATTTAAAACTTCTTTTAAACCATACAATCGAAAACATTTTTATAAAGCAAACATAAGTCTTTACTAAACTTTTGTCTCAAACCATCTATTAAACTCTTGAATAAAACTATTGGGACGCACCCCATACAATAGTCTAAAACATAAGGAAATGACATAAAAGAAATAATGGGTTTGTCCTCGAAGCTATGTGGACTCACCAAATCTTCAACTCTTCTTGCCCCTTAGAAACCTAGCCTTTAAAGGAACTCAATCTCCGAAACCCTACATTTGATTAGAATGTAGGTAAAGTATGTGCTAGCACAAAATGTACCAAGTATGATAGCTAGCACAACATCACAAGATCATCTCAAAATAGTTATAAAACATAAGACATAAGCATAAGACATAACAACATAGTCATAGCATAATCTCCAACATAAGCATCATATAATCATAAATCAACATAAGACATAGTTAATGAGCATAAGAGATAAATCATGTTCATGGCATAGTCTTTACTTAGACCTTCATACTAACATTGTTCAACCCTTAGTCTTTCAAATCATATAAGAACTAATTCATAAGGCACCTCAAAGCATACTTGTGCAATGCATGAACGGCATCCCATAATACTATCCACACTAGGTACCCCTTTTTGGCCATTCTTGGGAATAGTCCACATTCATAGTCAAGACTTAGGTTTTCATATCATAAGAGAACTATACTCCTAAGTAACCTCAAAGCACACTTGTGCAATGCATGGGTGGCATCCTATAATACCACACACTAAACATATCCTTGAAGTCACCATATTCATACTTACCATCTATAGGTGTCATTCTTAACCTACTTCATATAAACAAGGACCTATCAACTTAAGTCAATCATATCATAGAAGGAACAATCCAAGCTAAGCATACATTACATAAGAGAACACTTCATAAATATCTTCAAGTCATACTTTTGCCATGTATGAATGGCATCCCATACTACCATTCACACTAAGTACTTCCTTAGGCTATCTTACTTAATGCTTACTATTTATCATTCTAGACTATCAAAGAATAGCACCCTAGTAGGCTAGATATAACTACCATGGGAAAAACACACTATCATGCAACCCAAGCTATACAAGGAAGAGTACAAGTACTCCAACCTAGCTACCATGCAATCATTCAACATAATGCATGCTACCCTTAGGGGAGTATGAATCCTCGACCCTAAGCTACCCTTAGGAGAGTATGAATCCTCAATCCTAAGCTACCATGAAATGGTCTTGGCCTAACCAAGTCATGCTACCATGAAGGCATTCTAACAATACTAGTTCAACCTACCCTTAAGAGAGCATAGATCCTCAATCCTAGGTTATCATGACTACTCTAATTCAAGCTACCATGAAAAGCATCCTACAAATTCTAATTCAACCTAACCTTAGATGAGTATAATTCCTCAATCCCAAGTTACCCTTAGGAGAGTATGATGTCTCAATCCTAAGCTACCATGAGAACTCTTAACTCATGCTACCTTAACAAGCTATGCATGAAGGGATCATAAGTCACAACTTCAATTGCTATTCTATCCTAACATGATTTGGTTCAATTTAGGTGATTAACCTTGCTATCTAGAACCATTATATGTGAGAAGACCTTTCACATTCTACATACATGCATTCATATAGTTCTAGGTAGGTCATGTGGGTATAAGCCTTCCACCACAACTATATCTATTTTGTATACCAATTTTATGCAAGCTATTTCATCATATTATACTTACTCTATAAGCCCTAGTGATCATCATCTTAGATTTGAATCCCTACTCTAAAGTTTTACTCTAAAGTCTTCATATTTTTTTAGATCACAAGACATAATAATCACAAGCCTTAGTCATAGGCAATTCTAGTCATAATTCATCATAAAGTCCTAAATTCAATCACTACAATTCATGATCTATCATCCATTCATAAATCTAGTTCAATTCATGATTTCATATTCCTACTCTTGAACAAGTTCTATACATGATAACAATTCTAGAAGATCTATCAAGAATCATCAATTTCTCTTCACAAGGCATAAACACACATACTTTGAATTCTAGGGTTAACCATAGAATTTACATAAATTAATCATAATATCATAAATAAATATTACCCAACCAATTGGGGTCATACCCAACTAAACCCAAACATTGGAAGAAACCCTAGCTTAGATTGGGGTCTTCTTCACAAATTTGGAGAATTTCAGGGGACTCTATGGGTGGAAGAACCCATAGATGAAAATATAAACATACCTTAATTCAAATCCCTACACAAGCATTTAACAATGGAGTCTTTGTTCTTGACCTAAGCTTTAAGCTCTTTCTCCTTCTTCAATCCTTGGGTTTTCTAGAGAGAGAATTATTTGAGAGGAGAGTGTTTTGGGGTTTTGATTCTGAATGACTTAGTTGGGGTGGTCAATGACTTAAAATATTCTATATAGGTGTATAAAGTCCATATAAAATGACCCCCATTTAATACCAACTAAAAATGAATTTACTAAAAGACCCCTCGGTTAGCAGCCATGGTGCCAGGCACTACCTAAGGGGTCACGAGGAGTGGTCAAGACCACGAGCAGTAGTCAAGACCACGAGCAGTGGTCAATACCACGAGTTGTGGTCCTGTCTGTGGTCCCTTAGGCAGTGGCTTAGACTTGAGGCCTTGTCCCCTCCCACAAACTAAGGCTTCTTCACGAGGCTTCCCACAAGCAGTGGTCAAAACCACGAGCCGTGAAGTGGCTCGTGAAGATGAGCCATTGTGAGGCAGCCCTTAGGGAGCTACTGTCTTGCCTTCATGAACCACACCATGAGCCGTGGTCAAGATCACGAGCCATGGTAGTGGTCGTGGACTTGAGGCAGTGTGCTTCCAAGCTTGGGCAGCCTTGGTCTTAGCTTGGGCCTTTCCCTCTTGGCCTTGGCTGTTGCCCCATGTCTTGGCCTTCACTAAGCCCTAGATGGTCTACTAGTTTACGGGGTGTAAGACCTGCCTTGACGTTCAACCACTAAACCCCACATTCTATGCACGGGAAGTATCATCTATGACTCTAATCCACATACATCAAACTCTAGAACCCTAGCTTGAGGCTCTCGTTTGGTCTACTAGTTTCTGCGTTGTTATAGAATATTTAAAAGACACATGACTTCAACCAATGAGCAAACCACGAGGAACTCATTACCTCAAGCTAGAGGAGGAGTAGAAGGAAAGAGATGAGGATACCGGGACATCATATCGGCCTCGGTCTCACATGTAGCACCCTCAACTAAATGATTCCTCCACAATACTTTCACGAAAGCAACTTCATTGTTCCTCAACTTCTTAACTTGTTGGTCTAAAATCTCAACCGGAACTTCCTCATAAGAAAGACTCTCATAAAATCCTAAACCTTCTAGGGGAACTATGGATGTAGGATCTCTAACACACTTCTTAAGCATAGAGACATGGAAAACCAGATGCACCGATGCCAAATCATTAGGCAATTCAAGATCATAAGCAACCTAACCAACATGTCTCAAAATTTGATATGGGCTTACATATCAGAGACTAAGCTTCCCTTTCTTACCAAACCTCATTACACCTTTCATGGGTGACATTTTCAGGTAAACCCAATCACGCACATCAAATTCATGATCTCTTCTTCTAACATTGGCATAGGACTCCGTCGACTTTGGGCGGTTCTCAATCTCTCTCTAATAAGTCGGACTTTCTCCATAGCCTCATAAACTAACTCGGGTCCTATCAAGGCATCTTCACCCACCTCAAACCAACCTATAGGAGATCTATACCTCCTACCATAAAGAGCCTCAAATGGAGCCATACCAATACTCGAATGGTAACTATTATTATAAGCAATCTCAATAAATGGCAAGTGATCATCCCAATTTCCTTAAAGTCGATGACACATGCTCTCAACATATCTTCCAAAGTTTGGATAGTTCGCTCCACTTTCCTATCAGTTTGTGGATGAAATGTCGTGATATGCTGCACTTTAGTGCCAAGACCCTTTTGGAATGACTTCCAAAACTGAGAAGTAAATTGAGTACCTCTATCGGAGATAATGGACAAGGGCACTCCATGCAACCTTACCATTTCCCTCAAATATAACTTAGCATAGTCTTCTGCCGGATAAGAAACTTTGACGGGAATTAAATAGGTTGATTACGTCATTCAGTTTACTATAACCCAAATCAAACCATATTGTCACTGTGTGCGGGCAACCCAACTATGAAGTCCATATTCAAATCTTCCCACTTCCAAGTAGGAATACTAATGTCTTGGGATACCCCTCCCGATTTTTGATGCTCAACTTTCACTTATTGGCAATTTTGACACTTAGCAACAAATCCCGCAATATCCTTCTCCATCCCATTCAACCAATAGACCTCCCGCAAATCATGGTACATCTTGGTGGGTCCCGGGTGAATGGAACACTGAGAACTATGGGCTTCTATCAAGATCTGTTTCCTTAATTCATCAACATTCATAACTCACAAACGACCTTGATATTTAAGTAAACCATCTCCTCTTTGGGAGAAAGCCTCTATGGACTTCTTGAGTACAACTTCTTTCAATTCTACTAAAGTTGGATCAAGACATTTCTTATATTTCACATCATTCACAAAAGATGATTTGGAACCATTATCAGCCACAATACCACCCTTGGTAGAGTCAATCAACCAAACATCCAATCGGGCCAATCGATGTACATCTCATACCAATTCTTTCTTATCTTTTTCTACATGGGAAACACTACCCATTTATTATTGGCTAAAAGAATCTGTTACTACATCTTACCAGGGTGATAGAGAACACTCATATCATAATCTTTCAATAACTCAAGCCACCGTCTTTGGCGAAGATTCAGATCTTTCTTATTAAACACATATTGTAGACTCTTGTGGTCGATAAACACATCAATATGCAGACCATACAAAAAGTGCCTCCAAAACTTCAAGGCAAAAACCACCACCGCTATTTCAATATGGTGGGTCAGATAATTCTTCTCATGAACCTTCAGTTGCCTTGAAGCATAGACAATAACTTTCTCATTTTTCATAAGCACACATCCTAGTCCAATTCTCAAGGCATCACAATATACAACAAAACCATCCATCTCTTTCGATAAAGTCAACATCGGAGTGGAAGTAAGTCTATTTTTCAACTCTTTAAAACTCTTCTCACATACTTCAAACCATATGAACTTAGACTTAATTTGAGTCAAAGTGGTCAATGGAAAGGCAATAGAAGAAAACCCCTCAACAAAGCTTCGGTAATAATCGACCAAGCCTAAGAAACTTCTAATGTCAGAAGGGGATAATGGTATAGGACAACCTTTGAACGCATTTGTCTTCTTAAGATCTATCTCAATACCCCTAATTGAAACAATATGACCAAGAAAAGCTACGGACCTTAGCCAAAACTCACACTTGCTAAACTTTGAAAAGAGTTATTTGTCCTTGAAAATTTGCAACACAATACTTAAATAATTAACGTGATCATCCTCACTTCTCGAATAAATGAATATATCATCAATGAACACAATTACAAATATATCAAGGTATTGTCTAAACACCCTATTCATCAATCCATAAATGTCGCTGCAACATTAGTCAAGCCAAACGACATCACCAAAAACACATAATGACCATACCGGGTTCTAAAAGCCATTTTCAGAATATCATCTTCCTTCACCCTCAATTGGTGATAATCTGACCTAAGGTCAATCTTGGAGAATTAACTCGCTCCTTGGAGTTGGTCAAACATATCATCTATTCTGGGAAGATGATAATTATTCTTAATGGTCACCTTATTTGATTGCCGATAGTCAAACACATTCGGAGTCAACCATTTTTCTTCTTAACAAACAAAACTGGAGCACCCCATGTAGAGATACTAGGTCTGATGAAACCCTTATCAAACAAATTTTTCAATTGTTCCTTTAATTCCTTAAGTTCTACTGGATCCATTCTATAAGGAGGAATAGATATAGGTTGCTGATGAGTCCACATTTTGGACTCATTTAGGGTTTATTTTAATAGATTCAGTATCCTCAGATGCATATTTTGTGCCTATAACTGATGTAAATCCTTGATTTTCATGTATTTGGATTGAGAAACAAAGCATGGACACTAATGGGCAAAAAGGAACAAGGCAGCTGAAAGAACGAAGAAAAGAAGGCATCATGATCACCTAACCCATTGGTCGAGTCGTTGAATAGCTATGATCTCGCGTTATTCCAGTGTGCCAAGCCCTGAAAGAGAAAATCAAGTCGGTGGTAGAAAGGAGCAGTCGGCGAGTTGGTGAACTATTCCGCGATGCAGTGTTAGATCGCCCAAACTTACAGAACTTGAGGATGCTGAAGGCCAAAGCAAAAGGCGATGGTACTGACCAAAGGGCGGATCTGAGTGGATCGGTGAGCCCGACTTACTTCACTGAGTGGTCTTTCGCAGCATATTTTTGGTGACTATAAATACATTTTTTGAATATTTAGTTTAGTATCTAATTATATTATCAATCAGTTTTTGAAGTTTTGAGAGTTTTGAACTGAGAGTATTGAGACAATATCAATTTTTGAGAAATTGGAAGTGGGTCTTTGAGATTCTTCAACCTTGACCTTTGTAAAGACAAAATTAATCTTACCTAGTTGATGAAAATATAATTTGGTAACAATTTTATCTTTTATGATGTCTAGATAGAACCCCAATTCTTGGGGTGTGATTATGTGATTATGGCTTTATTTAGATGTTGGGTATTGCTAATTGATAGTTTAAATATTGTTTAAAAGTGATTTCTTTCAGTAAATGGGGTTTAATTTAAAGAGTTGTAGCTGCAAATGCAACTCTACCTTCGGTTTTTTGGGTTGCTCGAGAGAGAGCTTTTAAAACCAAGATTACTGAATTGATGGTCTGTGGGTATTGGGTTGTCATGGGTTCAGCTCAAGAGAGTGAATCGTAAATCCTTTTCCACACATTCAGCTCGAGAGAGTGAATGGACGAAAGCATATGATGTTCTTAATTGGTGCTTATTGGTGTTCGAGAGAAACTAATTTGATTTGTGGTAAATTATTTGAGAGAAACTTTATCCCCACTAATGTCTACCTTATTCTCTGGTTTACAGTTATTTACTATCAGTTGCAATCACCCATTTGTCTACTTTAGCCTATAATCCAATCAGATCCCTGTAACGACTCGGAAAATGATAGAGTGAAACTAGA
>NW_006239022.1:172813-199161 GCF_000226075.1 Solanum tuberosum
TGTTACGACTTGGGGGTGCTCCCGGGTCGTGACAATCCCAAAAACACGTCTCATTGCTTTTTTATTCGTGTTATTTGCTACTGTTGTACTTGATAATTACAATAAAAACCCCTTGTTATTTGACACTTGTGTCACCCCTTAACTTGAACCATGCTTTTATTCGTTAATGTTTTTACCTATGATTGACTAGAACATATCTATACTTGGCTCTTGAATCTTAAGAATGTACCACTCCATGTGGGATTCGACCCTAACTCACTTAGTTGGGTTATATTACTGACTAAAGATCGTTGGCACTTAGACTTGGAAGAAGTGTCCTAATACGTGAAATTAAAATGGCACCGCTGCTGGGGAGTAGTGTTGTTTAAGATTCTTTAGTTTAGTTAAATTTTGTTCTTGTTAGTCATTGTTGACATTACTTAATTTTTAGTTTTGGTTTGTGTGTTGCTATTTCGAGCAGAGAATTGGAGCATATCTGGTAGCGATAGTGACCCAATGGACACCCTCCTTTGAGATTTATGATTTTTAGGGATAACATCATGATTTTCTAGCAATTGGAGAGTAAAGCCATTTATGAGTTGTGGCAAAGATTTAAGGCCCTATTGCAGCAATGCCCAACTCATGGAATTCCAGATAAGATGCTTCTGGAATGCTTCTATCGGGGTCTTGGCCCCGAAAATAGAATAGTGGCTGACTAAATCTCTCCAGGTGGTCTCATCCAACTACCTTATGCTAAAGCAACCCAACTCCTTGATAACATGGCCAAGACCAACAAGGAGAAAAAAAAAAGACCAAGAATTGGCCACATTGTTAACCCAGCTGGTTGTCTTGGCCAAGAAAGTCATGGAATTACAGGTAATGTCCAAGAGGAAGGACAAGTACATCCCATCTCATGAGTGTCGAAAGATGAAAAAACAAGAGGGTGGGCAAATTGAAAAGGTCCTCTTACTCATTCTACATAAAGACGAAAAGCATAACAGAGTGTTTGAGGAGTTAAGAGAAAATGTCTTGATGATGAACCACATGACAACCTCTCATTCCATGCTCATTCAGCTATTAGGGTCCCAAATGAACCAAGTGCTGTCTCACCTCTACCTAGAGCCAGAAGAGGGGTTGCCTTATGCAAATGTGGCAAACCCCACTAATGGAACTTAAGTGGGGAGTTGCATCTTGCCACGACATTAACTAAGGTGCTTCTTGGAAGGAAACCCAAGTATTTATTGCTTTATTTTTCTTTTAGAAATAATGGTGTGTAGATTGTGCAGGTTGAAGTGTAGAAAGTGCCAGAAACGTAGGGATTGGTGGGCTAAATGTCTAGTCGGCGCATCACCGAAGAGGTCGGCTACCCCGACCAAGATCGTTGTTTGACTCAAGACAATTTTAAATTGGAGTCTGTAAAACTCGGTGAGCCCAGAAGCTGATTGGTGAATCACTGACTAGGTCGGTGATCACGACTTAGCTCGCCGTTTGGGCCCCCACATTAACTGGAGGTTTTGTAAAACCCGGCGAGGTAAGTAGCCACTCGAAGTGTTGTCAAGTGGGTCGGCGAGCAAACCTAATGTCGCCAAATGGGTGAGAACTGGATGGTTTTTAAAGGCCAAAGGTTTAAACTTCCAACTCTTTCACTTTCCCTCACTTTTGAACTTCTAAAACTCACACCCGCACTTTAGTAGTCAATATTTTTGCATTTTTATCGCTTTTTTGAGTCATCGATTGTGTGTTCGGAGTGAATTTCTTTGCTGCCTAGCATTTCAACTTATTTAATCGACATCTAAGGTTGGTTTTCTGAACCCCGAATCCTATTTTTAGCAATTTGTACTATTATGCAATTGATTTTGTCTTAGTGTTGTGTGTTGGGCCTCTCTAATCATAACTCTGTTTGCATGTGGCTTTGTCAATTTCATTACCGTGCCTTAAATGCCTTTATTGTTAAATTCTCGAGATTTTGTGCCTTAAAATTCGTGAAAAATTGTGGGGTTGTGCTTGCATGTTGTTGGGTTTAGTCGGGTGAAGTCTAACTAGCCTGCATTTGTTCCAAATGACGTATTTTGCCCAATGATGGAAGAAGTGACGTCATTCTTAAAGGTAAAAGTTGTAAAATGGCCAAATTTGCCCAAATCGGGAGAAGTCTGTGTATCCCAGGAGAATGGGAGTAATGGGTCTTAGTTTAATTTGGTAGCTTCATGTTTTAATTTTGTTTTCGGGGGCTGCGGGGTCGAATTTGGGAAGATGGGTTGAAAGAAGGCACGTTGGGTCGTTTGGCAATCTAGGTCGAGGTCGTCGAACCACTCGGCTGTTCACCAAAGTTCCCCATCTCGCCTTTAATCTCATGATGAATTTGAAGTTTAATTCAGTAACTTTCTATGAGAAGCCTGAGTTCACCGAGTGCACTCGGCGACTCACCGAAGGTCTTCCTTCATCTCCCGTTGTCTGCACCCCTAACCCTAAATTGAATTATAACTTTCGGTAGGCTAATCCTTGCACATCGAAAGTTGTCGGTGCTTCGTCGAAAGGCCTTCCCATAGCCGACATCCCCAATATTTCTGAGATTTTTGAGCCAATCCTTTCGGCGAGCCCAATCTAGCTCGCCAAAGAGATTCGGTGACTCGACGACCGGTTCGACCAGTCTGTCTGTAACTATTTTTCTGTGCTTTTTATTGAATTGTTTCTAGATTTTCCTGATATTTTGAAGATATGGCAAGGAAAAACCTCGATATGCCACCCCAAAAAAGAGCACGGGGCATTACTATAAACGAAGAATGAGCTAATCCTCCCAAGAAGGGAAGGCAAGAGCCTCCAACGGGAGGTTAGAGCAAAAGCAAGAGGCTCACATTTGAGAGAGTGTTTGTTGATCCCCGGGTTGCATTATCAGAGCTAGAGGATGATCAGCCCTTACAGTCCCGGTGGGCTGAGATCCCTGCTAGATATCACCCTGACTCAGCTAAAGTCCCTCCAGTTTCCACCCCAGCAGATTCAGTGTCAGCTTCGGCACCTCCTATAGCTCCTGTGCCACTAGTCTTCCTTCCTCCCAGGCTTCTCAACAGGTTAAAAGGTGATGGATTGCGAACTATTCTCAATGAGAAGTTGTTGTCCACAGAAGGCCTAGGGGAAGATACTCCAGTGTTAGGGAGATATTGCAGTGGCACATATTTTAGATTTTCACAAGTCCCCGAGGCCCCTATATTCCTTCATGGGTCTGGAAGTTCTATACAACGTATGGTAACTTGGTTCCAAGGAGAAAGAAGAAGGCCAGCGAGTTCAAACCAGTTAAGTCGGTCATGGTTCGATGTGTGGAAGTTGGATGCTACAGCGATTTCATAAACGTTGTCCTTGAGAGAGCCACAGGTTTCGAGCACGATTATGAGGGCTTGGCGACAGCTTAGTTCCTGGATGACTTGAAGGGTTGGCTTTCCCCTCTTCTCTCTGATGTCACCCCGAGGTAGATAGAGGCAGGAGTCCAGATCGAGAAGAAGGATTTGAATGTAGCTACTTGGTATTGGTTCAGAATCATCAGCAGCTCCATCATGCCTTCACAGCATGATTTTATCCTCCGACATGCGAAGGCAACTTGTTAAGGATCTATCTTAGCGAAGAGGAGTCTCAACTTGGAACTTATCATTGAGCAAGAGATGGCCATGAGGGCCAACCAAATGAAGACTACTCTACCATTTTCGGTCCTTATCACTGAGTTATACAGGAGTGTTGGAGTACCTTCGGATTATGTGAGAGATACCGAGGTTACCCCTTCATCCTCTATTAACATACGGCGCATGGAGGCCGAGTACACTCGAGAGGAGGCTGATAGGAGGAGGGCAACTCCGGTGGATACATCCCCGGAGGTAGATATTGATTCTATACCTGCAGAGGCTTCTTTTCCTGCTCTGGCCTCCGAGCCTTTCGGTACATCTGCCTTTTCTTCTTCTTAACAGTCCCCGGGTGCCTCTACCTCATCCAGTTCGCCAAGATTACTCGGGCGATGATCCTAAAGATGGGATACCTGGCCCATTCAGCTGATGTGAGGGCGACCCGACTTGAGAGATCTTTCTCATGGATGATCAAAAGTGACTTCCTTCTTGCACTTACCCCCATCTGGACTTCCATTGAAACTCTCACTAAGAGAGTTGAGGCGTGTGAGAGTAGACAAGGGGAGACCTCCGAGGTTACGGATTTGAAAATGAAGTAGCATATTTGAGGAAGGACGTAGACTATCTAAAGTCTACTGACTTCACTTCATTAATGGAGGCTACTAATGATGTGGACGCTCCTGAGATTCTTCCAGCTTCCACCGGAGATGTACATAGGGATAATACAATAGTTGATGAGTCGGATGCAGAGATAGACGAGGAGCAGATAGATCTGAGAGATTCCCAATGCTCCATTGGCTTGGCATCTCGTATGCCTGGTGTCTCGATCATCTTGTTGGGCAAAGCATCATCTTCTTCAAAAAGATTCCCAATTCCTTCTCCAAGACCGTCATCATTGACATATTCTTCTACTAGAAAGGACTGGCCTAAATGAGGCAAACACTTTGGTGGAACATGATTAATCCCCTTCTTGTTCTGACCCTCTCTTGACACAGAAGCAAAACCTTGATGGGGTGTCATGCTCGTAAAATTGAGTTTCTCACTTATTCTAGGAGAAGCTACAATTTTCTCAAGGTAGTTAGGACCAGCCGGAACTATCGCTTTTACCATGCACCATTTATCCTCCGTTTCTATCATATTGATAGTGGCGCCTCCACAGTTCGGCAAAGGGTTATTGCTGACGTTGGTTATAGTGGTCTCGACCACTTTCAGATCGATCAAGTCCTGGATCATATGCTTCAAATTAATACAGTCTTCAGTATCATGCCCAACACCGTTGGAATGATACGCACATCTTCGATCGGCTCGGTAAAATCTTGAGCTAGTATCGACTGGCTTAGGCTTGACTGAATGAATAATATATGCCGCACTCAATCGCTCAAATAACTTTGTTCGTCTTTCAATGAGCGAAGTGAAATTTCTAGCGGGCATCTTCTTAAACCTTGGACAAGGATCGTATTTGCCTTGTTGACGGGGAGGCATTTGACGATAATCGAGGGAAATTTGATGGGGAAGTTCTTTGGACTTTGGGTTAATCATGTTAATAGTGGATCCTCCACGATTCAACAGTGAATCACCATTGGCATTGGAAGTGACAGTTTGAAGAGTGACAATTATTCAATCAATCAAGTCTTGAATTTTATATTTCAAGTTGATGCAATCCTCGGTGGTGTGCCCAGCACCTCCTGAATGGTAAGCACAATGAAGATCGGGCTTGTAAAGTCTGGAATTGACATTGACATTTTTTGGATCAATTGTTCGTATCAAACCAGCCGCTTTCAATCTCTCAAAGAGTTGGGTTTGACTTTCAATCAAAGGAGTAAAGACTCGAGAAGGTTTCTTCCAAAAACCCGGACAAGAAAGATCGTAATTATTTTGTGAAGATGGAGGTACTTGGCGGTAACTGGGAGGATTTTGGCGAATAGATGCTAAAGTTCGGAAATTTTGGTATTGTGAAGCTTGGTGGCTATGAGGGGCATTTGGGTAATTTGACAATGCAGCTTGGTAACTTGATTGAGCATTTGGATAATTTGGAAATGGAGCTTGGTAATTTGGATATTTTTGTGGTGGAGCTTGGTAATCTGATTGGATGGGGTGAGGATTTTGTGGAGCTAAAGGGTAGGTTTTGGATGGTAAAGGCTTTCGAACATTGAGACCAGCATGCCTCTTTGATCTTTGGCTTGATTCAAATGAAATGGAGGAAACATCTTCCTTTTTCCTCCTCAGTGGTCTCGAGGGTTCATCTTGGGGAGTTATTCGAATGATATTTCTGGTCTTGAGACCGTCTTCAATAGCTTCACGAATTTTGACTATCTCACTGAACTTTCCTCCTAAAATGAGCAAGATCCTATTTTAGTACTCCGGCTCTTGGATGTGCACGAAGACTTCAATAATTTCTTTCTCGGTCATGGGAGGTCTAACCTTTGCAGCCTCTCTTCTCCAACGATAGGCATACTCTCGATAACTTTCAGTAGAATTCTGTTTGATTCTCTCCAAACAAGATGGATCGTGAATGAATTCTACATTGTAACCAAACCTTTTAATGAAGTCTTTAGCCAAAGCGTTCCAACTTGGCCACTGTTTGATTTCTTTAGAAATAAACCATTCCAATGCTTCTCCTTTTAGACTTCGACTAAAGAGTCGTATCAATAAAGCCTCATCTTTCCCAACTCCAATGAGCTGATCACAATAAGCCCTCAAATGAGCCAAAGGATTCCCAAATCCATTAAATGTATCAAACTTTGGTACTTTAAAACCTTCTGGAAGCTCCAAATGTGGATGGCGACACAAATCTTCATAATTCAACCCCACAATTTCTAGGGTGTATTAAAAGTCCTTCATTGCATTCATGATTTCCTTTCTGATGACCTGCTCAACCTTTCCTTTTATGACCTCCCATTCCTTCTCCTTCTTCTCACAATTTTTGTGTTCAAAATGTGTAGTAGAGGGAGGGTATGATTCTGGTGAAATTGGAAGATGAAATGTGGTTTTTAGAGGTATGGGTTGAGCGGTAAGTGGATTTTGGACAATTTGAGTAGGGATTTGATGAATCAGAGGAAAATTCTGGAAAACGTTGGTATTTGGATTTTGGGGAGTAGGTAACTTTTGGTGTGAGAAACTAGCATGATTTGGGTTACGGTTGGTTAAATCGATGAAGGGAAGTTTTGGAATCGTAGCGGTGGTTGAATTGTTTGGGAAACGTTCGGATGTTGGATCCGAAGTAGGAAAATGGAGTGGAGTCCTTTCGTTATCTGGAGTAGGAGTGTTGGCAATGATAGCCAAATTCGTCAAATCTCAAGTTTTATCCATTTCAGCCCTCATTTCAGCAATCTATTACAACAATTGTGCGATCAACTTGTTTTGTTTAGCAATGATAGGGTCATTCACAGTAATTTCATTTAAATCCGTATTGTCAACATTTTCAACCATTTTCTCTTTGCCTTTTGGCAAACATTGGTCTGAGAAGGAATCTTTGAGGTCTTTGGACCTTGTGAAGTATGGATGTTCTGCCATTTTCTCAAAACAGATCAGTTTTGAGTACCTGACAAAGAATAACAACTCAAAGACAAATGTGTTAGTCTGTGTCGATGATAAATAATACAATATATCACACACATTACTGTAAACACGTAAGAGTTGCTTCATTTGAAGATAAGCTAGCCCACGTGTATAGAGAAATGACTAAACAGACAGGAATTTATCTATTTGATTTTGAGTTAGGTGAATCAGAAAAGTCGACTTGAGTTGAGATAATGTCGATTGTATCTTTCATTGTCATACTTCTGATTTTTTGATTGAGATGTAACTCTAATTTCTTGTTAAGAGTTCAAAAAAAAACTGAAAAATAGGGACCGAACCTCGAAAGGCTGCCTACGTATCTCACAAAAGAGAATTCAGGTCCTACGTAGTTCGACCTTGAATCTCTTTTCGATTTGAGATAAAGGGTTAACCTTTTTTCTGAAATGAAAAAGTAAGATTTGAAATAACGAAGTTCAAATTTCGTTGTGAAACTAAAGACTCAAAGAGTATTTGGACGCACTTTTGATAGTGACTTGATATTTGTGCTTAAAGGGTTCTAGAAAATATATATTTCCCGACAATGAGTAGGCTAGAACATCTCCAAATAAAGCAACGTATTCACACAAGCAGTTATAACACATAAACAAATATAGCGCGTTCTAAACATATATGTGACCCTTTTATGCCAAGGGTAGCCCTAACGATTTGAGGGATCTATGCGTTATTTGAAACATTCCATTGCCCCAAAACCCAAATTTATACAAACTTTGTAAGTAAACCGAATGGGGATACATAGTAGGGAAATGGGATACAAATAATTAATCTCACGCAGGGGTACAACCCAAAACCATGCCTCCGTGGAAGGTCCTTCAAACTTGATTTCTTCTCACCTCTGAATGCCAACACCTTTGGATAGATTAGTAGCTTGTAAAGCTCTTTCTACTAAAATAGGCTATAATCTACTCCTTAACCCAAGGGACAATAGTCTTTTCAAACACGTAGACATCCTTCAAATTTAACGCATAAATATGATCATCTGTTTAAGCCGTGGGGCGTTTTGGACTCAAGGTGGTCTCTCTAATGGACCCAACACGCCTTGGGTGTTGGGTCATCTTAGTTCAATGCACTAAAAGGGATTTGGTTTCGCTCTACGCTAGTTGACTAAGAGTTGGTTTAAAGACAAGACCTGGTTACCCGAGTTGGACAAACTACGGGGTGAAGTATAATAAACGACGTTGGATGACCACAAGCCAACTATTCGTTTATCACTTCCAAAGAATTCAACTTGTGTTTTTCTGAAGGACAGCTATGGTAAGCCACGCAACCGCCTTTTTTCCTAATGCAATCTATTCTTCCATTTGGTGGAATCGGATGCCATGAATGTCGCAATTTATAATTTACAAAAATTGAAACAAGTAAGCAATTCAACAAATAGCCAAATAAGTTAATCTGAAGGTTAGAACCCTTTCAAGTCCCCAGCAGAGTTGTCATTCTATTTTATTAAGAAAATACTACTAGACTGGTTTAGAGTCACCACTTAATTTTTAAGAAAAATCAAGAAAACTATTGTTTTCAAAAGACTAAAACAAAAATCTAATGAAAATTTAAAAAGGGGATCGGGGTTCTTATTAGCATTTCGGGAAGGGTTTGAAAGAACCTGAATTGCCCGCTAACACGCGGTTATTCGATAATTAATTTATTTGGCTAATTTTTATTTGACTTAATTTTGAATTGGACAATTCTATAGTTAGAACCGTTTTAAAAGAGAAAAGGGGGAAAATACGGGAATACTATCTAAGTGAGATAATTTGCAAAATATTATTCTTTAAGTCTTGTGAAATGATGACTGATTTAGTCAAATTGTTAAATCAAAATGAGCATCTTTTGGGGATTTACATTTTTCCGATCTTAAGATTAACAACAAATATTAACAACTAAACAAACATAATCAAAATGAAGAGGGAAGAAGATTTGGGCCCAAGTCTGGATCTGTCCGCCTGGGCCAGCACTTGGGCCTAAGTTCTACTTTGGACCTTAGGCCCATTTCCACACCTGTCCTAGACCAATAATATTGGGTTTGTGGCCCAATTTCTCTCTTGGTACCTATCCTAACAACTATCAAATAATGATAATTAAAATGCAAAGGGTTTAGGTCCAAAAGTAACAAAATACAACTTTTAAAATAAAAGTGGGCTTTTTGGCCCAATTCCTTCAACTCTCCGATTCGATGCATATTTTTAGGCTCCGGGACCTGTTCGTCGATTTTTTATAGACGGCTGACTCGAATAGGAGAAAATTGGGCCTCCGTGGCCCAATAAGAAGATACAAGGATAGGAGAAAGAGTCCATGAGGACTCGGGGGCAGATTTCATACATAAGAGGTATATCATTAATTAAGACATGACAAGGGAAAATAACTCATAATATAACCCAAGTATAGCATGCATCTCATATTAAGCATTTGAGAGCCAACATTCTTTAATAACCTCATTTAGGGCACATTTATGTCACATACATTAGGATTTAGAGAAACTCACTATGACCCTCTCCAAGCCTACTCGTGCAATGTATAGGTAGCATCCCATACTACTACCTACACTTTGTAGAAACCATAATGAAATCTCACATGATGGGAAGTAAGCATTTAACCGACATAGACCATGAGAGCTTGTCATGGAATCCGGTGTCATGAGTCCCCACACCGAAAAGAGGTGGTCTACTTGCCTAAGGAAGACCGGTATATATAGCTTAATGGATCCACTAGCTTCCTATGCGGGCACATAGTTTATGGGATAAGGTAGACGATCATTGAAACTCATGCCTAACTGTCGGGGGAGTTTCCATCTAACCAAATCCGCTCGGTGCTTAGCCTACATTCCCATAGAATAGTTCATTACTTTGACATCATCACACATGAAAGGGTGCCATAAGCCTACCGATTCAAGGTACATTTAGGAAAGCTCATTAACTCCTCTTGAAAGGGTGCCATGGGCCTGCCGATTCAAGTCTCATCATTAACCTTTATGGAAAGGGTGCCATAGGCCTACCGAATCCAAGGTTCATTACTTATCATTAATGGAAGGGTGCCATTAGCCTACCGATCCAAAGTACACTTTACATTGAAGAATCCTTTATATTCTATCATCAACATTCATGAGTGTCAAATTGAGAAATAATCTTTCAATAGTAACACATTTACATTCATAACATGATCACATTATCTTCATTGAACTCTCATTCATACAATGTCATGATAACACTTCAATTTCTCATACTATGCCTTCAAGGCCATGGTCACAATACATTCCATAATTAAACACCTCCACCATAAGTGGATCAAACCAAGCAAGAACAATTTTATCCATAATATGAGATTAAGCCAACTTACCATCCTCCAAAGCCATAATAACCATTACTCAATTCCCAACAATTCTATCACCACAAGGTGATTCACCCATAATTTGCCCATAAGGCCACAATCCTCAATTCATCCATATACCAACAATTCATCATAAATAGATATACAAAACCATATAAATCAACAATACAATCTCATCTAAACACAATTTCATCAACATTAAATCATACGCATTAAACCCACTTCATAAGCAAATTCTAGGCTTTTAATGAAAACATGGGTTCTTGAAGAAGTTTCATATAAAATCATCTTAAAATCATAAATATAACTTCAATTCACCAATATAATGACTTTGAAAACATTTTACCCATGAACCCATACCTAGAATAGAAAAATAGAAGTTTTGTTCTTTGAAGACTTTTGAAACCCTTTTTAATGGACTCCTTGAAGGAAAGATAATCAAGGATCAACGTTCACCATACCTTTGTTAAGATTCCCCAAGAAAATTGATGAAGAAACCACCTTAAAACCAAGCCCTAGCTCCAAGTTCTTGACCTTCTTAAATGGAGGATTGTAGAGAGAGAAATATTTGAGAGGAGGCGGGTTTCTTTTTAATTCTAATTGGAGTGACTTAAATGGAAGAATTTTGGTCTAAAAGGGTTTTATAATTGCTAGGAGAGGTAAAGAATAATAGGGACTCAACGTAGGAAAAGAATTAAGGACCCACAAAGTTAAACTTCAAAGTTTTCACTAAACCCGTCTAAGCTCGTCCTTTTTGACAGTGCTTCACTATTTTGGGCATAACTTTTTACTCCGAGATCGGAAATGGGAAAACTTGGTGGCGTTGGAAAGAGGACTCAGATACCTTTAATTGGATAGGTAATGGTCCACCTAATTCTTTTTGAGCTAAAAGATATTATCATTTGAAGTTGACCCTAAAAGTCGTAACTTTAAAAATCTGCCACTTGCCCGTCTGTTCCAGTGGGATTACTCAAAGGCTGGTCAACTGGGCAGTCCACTAGGCTAACTCTCTAGCCTAGGCCCTTCCTTTCACCCTAGGATGCTACCTAGCTCCATTTAAGTTCTAAAACAGCATAAACATCAACCTAAGCTCCCACTAACCCAAACGACAAGGCTCAAGTTCATTCTATCATTTTCCGAGTCGTTACAGATAGTTTGGTGAACTTGAGAGAATACTCTTTCACACTTACACCCCCTTGACGAAGGTTCATGAATTCTACCAAAAAATTTTCTCTCAACTCTAGGGGGGAAAATCTATCAAAGAATGTTTCTTTGAACACCTCCGAACTTATGGGACCCGATCCTCTTGGCCTCTCATCCTTCCATTGTTCATACAAAATTTTAGCTACGTCTTTTAGTTGGTAGGCGGCTAGCTTCGCCTTTTCCTTCTAAGACACTCCCATACCACCAAGTATCTTGCTAACCTCGTCAACAAACCTTTGGGGATCTTCTTCAACCTTGAAACCAAGGAACTCGGGGGGATTCATCCTAGAAAAATCCCTCAACCTTGAAGCCATAGAACTCACATTGGGATTCACACGAGGCTCAACATCCCTAGCGGCTTGAGCCGTCATAGCTTGGGCTTGAGTAGTTACGGCTTAAGCTTGAGCCGCCATGGCTTGAGTTTGGGTCGTCGTGGCTTGGATTATCATTTGCATAGAAGCCCTAAATTCCGCTTGAGTCACATTTACCGGATCAACCGGAGCTTTCTCATCTAGAGGAACTTAATTCCCTTGAGGAACTCTTTGGTCCAGATTCTCCTCTTCCACCCTTTTTGCCTTGGCCCATTGTGTATTCATTTCTTGAAGACACAAAAGAAGGATTAGAAGGAAGACTCTATAGAGTTAAACTCTATGGCATGACTTAAGAGTATGAAAGAAGTGTAAGTTCCTAACATCTTATAGCCTCTCACTAATAAATGTGGCGCGCTTCAAACTATGAACAAGACTATACTAGACGTGGCTTATGAGACATCATCCTAGAATCATTCTAAACATTTTTCTCTGATTACCAAGCCTGTTATGACCCAAGGGTACCACCCTAGATGTAACATGACACAAGGAACCTCAGAAGGCCCGAAGTAAGTCACTTAGCTTATCATCATTGCATCAGTACAGAATAATAGAGAATAAAAACTCAATTTCAAGTCTTTAAAGGAAATGTTTATAAAAGTAAAGAGAAATTCTAGACATAGTCTCATTTAAGCCATCTACTACAATCGGAATCTCAAAACAATAGGGTAACAACCCTTACAATAGAGAATATGAAAATGTCTAGTACAACATAAGAAATGGAAACAATAAAAAAATCTCTTGTCCTCGGATCCATGAGGACATACCACAAGCTTGAAGTGCAGTCAACCCAAGCTTGAACTAGAAGGGACAATCCTATCACACACCAGGACCTATATTTGTTAGGAAAATAGAAGAAATATGGGTTAGCACAATTAATGTACTAAGTATGATAATCATGCATAAAATCATGAAAATATGAAAAAAGGGACAATATTGTTGGAGAGTGTGCATCTTTATAAAGTTTGAGAATCATAATGAGAATTGGAATAAAAGAATGTATCGTAAGAATAATCAATGCATAAGTCATCACATCATAATAGGAACCCACCATGAATACTCTCAAAGTCTACTTGTGCCATGCATAAGTAAGACCCCATAATCCTACCTATGCTAAGTAAACTCCTTAAGCACACATAATTAATACTCTACCTTCATTATCAGTTTGGGAATAAGCCTTAACCAGCATAGACCATATGAGCTAGACATGGAATCTGGTGTCATGCCCCACACCGAAAAGAGGTGTCCTACTTGCCTAAGGTAGAACTAAGTGTATAGCTTTTAGGTGGATTGATTAACGTATCAAGTGGCATTTCATCCATTATTAAATGCCAATGATCGTTCTTCAGTATAATAACCCAACTACGTGAGTTGGGGTCGCTCCCACAGGGAGTAGTGCTTCCTTCGAATGACTTTAATAAAAGTACAAAGACAATCTCTTCAATCAAACATTTCTTGCAATATTAATATTCAAATCTCAAATTTCAGGTTTTAACTACCAATTCAAACTTATAGATCAACGCAAACAATCAAATATTAGAGTAAAACTCAGGGAATTGATCAATCAATTATTGAATCTCAACAAAATGGGTAAACATTACTTCTCATAATGGACTAATTTGTGGTGGGTAGGTCGAACCATATATAAAGTAACCTTCTCTCAAACAATTACCTTTTCTATGTTGAATTCTCTCGAACTTCAACACTGATTGAATGAAACCCAGCTCTTTACCCTTATCAAATCCACTCTCTCGAGCTGGATACAAAGGAAGAGTTCCTTCTTTGACTCTCTCGAGCTGAAACTAAGGAAACCCACTGCTAAGGACGCTAAGATTGCCACCTTGGTCTCACATCTCTCTCTCTCTCGAGCAAGTGCACAACACTGAAATTGACCCACGAAGTAATGCAAATCAATCTCGAAACACAGCAACAACTTAGACCCACTTCAAATTAGCACCATTATTCAGAATTAACAAACACCCACCAAGTAAATTCAACAATTCGCTTCCTGATCAAAACCCCAAGTAAAGGGTTTTAACCACTCATCTCAAAAATAAAAAGATCAAAATTAATTATCACTCCCATAGTTGGGTACAAAATGAGAATTATAGATGAAATTCAATTGATAATCTTCTCTCTTACAAAATCTCTCTCAAAATCTTGCTAAAATCGCTCCCCAACCCTTTGGTAATGTTTTCTCTCTAAATAATTTTTTTCCCTTTCTAAATGAATTCCTCTCTCTAGCCAAAACTAATTTAAACAAGTTTGAAATGTCACTGCTTAGGGCTACTGGGCGAAGTAATTCGGGTATTGCTAATGGGTTGGCGATTCGCCAATTGTTCTTCATCTCGCCTTCATTTTTCACTTTTTCTTGGTTTGGCTACTGTAACTTTAGGCGATCTAGGTTGGTATCACCGAATGACTCTGCGATTCGCCCATTATCCTTCCATCTTTCCTATCAGCACTTGCTTGTATCTTCTTTCGTACTTTTGGTGACTTGGTTGTCCTTCGCCGACTAGATCGACGATACGCTGAATATGGTTGATGCTCGCTGAATTTGCCCCCATTTTAGCTCTAACATTCTATAATTTTAGGTGGTATCTTGGCTATTTGGCATTTCACTGAATAATATTGGCGATTCGCCGATCGACATCATCAATCATCGGGCCTTATTTTATTCATTCCTAAGTCTTTCTTTGTTCCTTTTTGCCCAATAGTGTCCATGCTTTGTCTCTAACTCCAAATACCTGAAACTTAAGGGCTTACATCAGTTATTGAGACAAAATATGCATTTGAGGACACTAATTCTATTAAAATATAGCCTTAAATGAGTCCAAATTATGGACTCATCAACACCCCAACATAAACTTTTGTTTGTCCTCAAGCAAAACTCAAGTTCAGCAGTTCAAAAAAGATGTCTCAAACAGTGCTACACAAGACTCAATCATGAATGTACAGAACAAGGCTCAACTTACTCATGCAAGGATCAATTGTATACTCAAAGACTCAATGTGACACACCATTGTCAAAGTATACTTTCTTCAAATACAAGTTCGAGCTCAACCAAGCTATTCAAATGCCCTCACACAAAGAATGATTCCATATTCACACAGAAAGGTTTAATCATTTATAGTTCCGGAATCAAATGCAACGCTCGCTCTCACAAAGAAGAACACAATGCATGATTTTACCCATAGGTTTTCCCGTATTTTCCAATCAACAATTATTTCAGCTCACTCAAGATAAAAAAAAAAGGGCTTTTCAAGGCTTGTAATGGGGCTGAGTGCAAAGGTATGGTCATTTAGGCTCAGTGACTTTCCTCCTCGTGAAATGTGGTTCTTTCAACACTTCCTTTCCTCTTCTTTCATAATTTTCTTTAGTGATCATAAGTCATCTTTTTATTCACTTTCATGGATTGTTCGGAACCCCCTTTCTTTTTACATTTCTCATAACTTTATTTCACAACTTTTTCCTTTTCTTTTTTTTGTATGGAGGGGTTCCATTTTTTCTCAATACCATGGGTTGAAGGGGACTTTTCTTCCACTTCTTGACTTGCCTTCTCTTTTCACCACACCCCCAACTTAGATTTTTGGCCTAAGTTGGCTATTCGATCAACCACAATTCAAGAGGATTGTAGGTAGCGGATTAAGAAAGGTCATATTTTCATCAAGTTTCTTCCAAAAAAAGGTAAGGCTCAAGGGGTGTTCAAAACAGGTTCACACACTCACAAGGTAGGCCACAAAAGTGGTATATGTCAAATAGGCTAACACTCTTCGAAGTTGCCTAAGATCGTATCAAGAGATAGCCTTACTTAGTCGACCGGACCAGTGGGGAAAATCTAGGTGTTATCATGCATGGTTCACAGTAAGCTCATCACACAAGGCATCGACACCAAAGTCAAACAAGACTCCACACTTTTGCTAGTGTGCAACGTTCATCACAAGAGAATCAATTTGATACTTGGCTAGTCATAATGGGATGTAAAGAGTTCACATATTGACTATGTA
Organism: Solanum tuberosum; assembly: GCF_000226075.1. Classification (NCBI taxonomy): domain Eukaryota; kingdom Viridiplantae; phylum Streptophyta; class Magnoliopsida; order Solanales; family Solanaceae; genus Solanum; species Solanum tuberosum. Next base: position 188,873 of record NW_006239022.1, read on the forward strand.
TCTTCACTTGGTCTCATCGTAGCCGCACATTCATGTTCGTTCGATTATGAGCACTATTTGAGTCATCAATATTGATCAAAACTGAGACTCAAATTTGCACAAGAACAGTTACATTCCACACTAACAAGGGGTTTTTTCAACGCTGAGGTTATCTAGACATGAGCAGTCTGAACACCTCCACCAAAAACTGTCAATATTGTCCCCAATGTGGGTAGAGTGCGGGTATTTAATGCAAATAAACTAAATAATAACAGTAAATAAAAATTGACAAGTAATGCAAACAATCTAGTGTGTAAACAGGTAGAGTAGGGTCACAAGAAATCTTCACTAAATTTCCCGATTGTCCATGGAGTGAACTGATCGCCGAGTGCTCGTACTCGCAGAAATAGTTCGGTGACTCACCAGGATGACTTTTGTCTCGGTCATGATTCCTACTACTGAAAAATCAATACATATTCGAGAAAACACTAACACTTGGGTTGCCTCCCAAGAAGCGCCTTATTTAACGTCGTGGCATGACGTGAAGATGCTCTCAAGCATCTTCCAGGTACACCACCTCAATTAAAGAAATCTCCTGGCATTCTCCAAAGTATAATTTTAAGCATTGCCCCTTCACCTTAAATGCAGGTCCTTTTTTCCCCTCAACTTCTATGGCACCATTAGTGAATACTCTTTTCACTCTAAATGGTCCTGACCACTTGGACTTGAGCTTTCCTGGGAAGAGTCTAAGTCGTGAATTGTATAATAACACACAGTCTCCCACTTAAACTCCCTCTTAAGGATCTTAGCATCACTACAAGAAAAACTGTTATTTAAGACCAGCATTTAGGGACGAGTTAATAATCTCGTCTCAAAAAATACATGTATTGGGAAGAGATTATATTCCCGTTTCTAATTCTATATGTTATTGTGAAGGTACAAAATCTAGTCCCTAAAAATTTTCAAACTGGTCCCAAATTCTAAATGTAGTGGTGAGAAGCGGGAAAAAGTGAATTTTTAATTTTAATAGAAACCCATCAGGCGCTAAAAATATACTTCATTAATTAAAATTCTTTGAAAAAGCCTCTATTTTTTCAATACAACACAATTACGTCACTTCATTTTTTTTTAGCACACAAAAGCCCTAAATCGATTTCATCAAAATCTCTGTAGAAGTTGTGCAAATCGCAGTTCTTTTGGAAAATTGTTCTAATACTCTTAGTTTTCATCTGATATTTCCCAAAATAGGCAAAGCACGGGTTGTAGGTCATCAAGTTCTACCTTCGCCTATGAGTTGATTTTTATCTAATCGATTCTTAGGTATGTCTCTTCTTCAGTGTTGATTGTTGTTTTTTTCTTAATTTCCTTTAGTGTTTGTTTTGTTTGAATTACTCTTTATATACTTCTTCACCAACTGGTGGTTGTCTATATCTGTATAACTAGAGAAAGATTATTGAGTTGGAATTCCTAGTTGATAATCTTGTTTTTGAACTATATCCAAGTTTGTAGCATAAACTTTGCTCATTGAAGTGTATATTCGAAAGTGCGCCTTTGACAACACTGCATAGGGTTACATAATGCCTAAGTGAAGAGAGCAATTACTTGTTATAAGAACGCAGGTTTTTTCATATGTCATCTGCATCATTAACATTTTTTTTCATTACAATTTGAACAAACTCTTCCTATGAGCAGCAATCTGTTCTTAATCCTCTGCTTTACTTTTTTGAGTGCTGGAAAGGTTTCTGATACTGACAATATCTTGAGGTTCTCAGAGAAAGTGTCATAAAACTTGTTATAGTCCTATTTGTTCTCTGAAATTTCAAGGAATGGTCCAGCACAATTCCTCACAAAATTCTTGAAAATAACCTTCAAGATCCAGTTCTGCTTCAACATGTTCTGTATATGTTAAGAGGAAGTTCGTCTACAATGTCTTTCAGAAAGCTCAGATATTCAGGCATCAACTCCTAAAAGTAACATTTTAAAATAATCAGATTATTGGAATACGTAGAAATTTGTTTTTGAGACACTTGGAGTAAATAATTCATGACTATAATGTGTTCATTTGAAGTATAATCGTGTAAGTCATATTAAGCAGCAAGAAATGGATCACATATGGGTAATTCACTTTCGAATTTGCTCGACTTCAACCTTGTATATTCACTGTTACATAACGTCTTCTTGCTCTATATATTTTCAACTCTTTTCTGTATACAGCTATCGGGCATGGTGTTGTTGTTTCCTGCATATGTAATTTTAGAAGCATTAGTTGCTTAACAGAGGAACCATTAGTCAACTAAACTTCTTTACACTGCTGCACAATTTCTTCTTTCTCTATTTTCTCACATTTCTCTGCATAACTGTCGGGCATATTGTTGTTGTTGTCTGTTGCACCTGCGATTAAAAAACATCATATGCTAAACAGAAGAATCATAAGTTAACTAGACTTTTTGTCGTTGCTGCAGATCTTCTTATTTCTCTATTTTCATACACTTCTATGCACAACTGCGCGTAACAAGACTTCCTCTGTTTTTCATTTTATTTCATTAGAATAGCTAATAAGTAAATGAATATGAACCCTCTTGATGAGTGTTGGCTAGCATATGTTGTCTTCTACTTGTAGAGTATTTCAATTGGAATTTTTATACATCTCAACTTTGTAGGTTCTTTTGATCATCAGATACCAATGTACTCGTCCATCTGGTGTCCTACATATCTACTCACTACAATCATTTCTCTCGCTCAATACTCTATATATGTTGATAAAATGATCAAGGTGTTTTCTCCAATTATTTGTGATCCCAAAACTGATAAAAACCAATTCTGCCACCATCCCATTTGTATAGCTCTGAACATAGAAAACATGTAACACATGAAGCTTAGTTATCGAGGCTTTCGTAAGCTTGGGTAAAACTTGAGTAGAAAAGCATGTGTTACAACTTTAGTCAAGCTTTTTAGAACATCTTAAGCTACTGTCTACACAACTCAAGTAGACTGTTATGTGATCACAACCCTCCATAACGATTGCTACTATCTGTATAAGATCTGATTAATTAGGAAAAATCCAGACATTTAACTAGACATCCATAAAGCTATTATATCAATTCTAGATAAAATGAGCACTACTATATGTATATGATCTGATTCATTAGGAAAAAGAAACGAAAGACATGTTTCTTCACTTGGCAAGCAGAACTTGCTGAGTCTGGTTCTCTTGTTGCTGCTGATAGTTCAGTGGCCTTCTGAAGAGCATGATATGGGGCTCTGGTCGATGAATAGCATAGTGCACCCATCCTCTGCTCTGCTGAACTCCAATTGCCCGCCACTCATTTTCAGATAGAAGACGATTCTTATGAAGCAATTTCGCTACACCAGGAGGAAGAACAACATGCCTGTACTCATAGGTATCATCAAAATACTTTTCAGAATACTGGATCTGCCCCATTTTTCAGTTCAAAAACAACTTTGTGTTGTGACGATCGGAGAAATGGAGACGAAAAAAAGAGAAATGGATGGAAAATGAATCCCTTTTATTTAGTTAGTTCTTGTTGATTGTATGTTTGTTTTTGCCTTCCTACCGACTTAACCATCATTGCCTCATAAAAAATTGGCAATGATGAATTTTCATCTACTTCACCATTTAGCAAATAGTTTTTGCTTCAATTAGCTATCGATGCATCTTTAACCCCTTGCAATGTACCAGCAGCTGGTTTAAACACTACTGTGATAGCTAAATCGAATTTCTCACTTGCACCTCTATTTTGAGATAGTCTCGATACCATTATTGACCTCACCAAAGTATGTTGAGCTTTTCTTCAAGTTAGCAATAATCGTGAAGCTTATGAAAATTCCCTAAAACATTCTAATAGAAGTTGCACAGACCTCACCTATGTAGAAGAGGAAAAGGTCACCAGTAAAACAAGTCCAAGTAACATATGTAGACATGTTTCTGGAAAGTTGAAGTTTTGAATTTGTAGTTTCAAGTGCATTTTCTGTTAGTTCTTCGTATCGCGGTTCCAAGCGATTACACTCTTGGAGTTCAATATGACGAATCCATCAAATGTTATGATTGATGCATCAAAAAGCTTTTCTAATAATTTTCTTATGTTATTGTAGCTTGTTGATGTTTCTGGAGAATTGATGAATTGTACACTTTTGCGGTGAGCGCTTTAACTATTTCTAGTGTAAGTTTACATATATTATTATATAACTACTTATCATCATTGCAAAATCTTGTTCTTACAGATTTTTGTAGATTGAAGTTACAAGTCAAGTTTAAAGTTTAGAAGATGCACAAGCTCATTATTATTTTGCTAAGAAACTTATGTAAAACTTAACATACTCTAGCTTGGGATGTTAGTTGATTAAGTATTTTTCACTGAGCAAATTTTGTATGGAATATTTTGTTAGTAGAAATTATATTCTCACTGATGAAATTTATTCATTTTATGATATGAAATTGATGTACCATTGGCGGTACATTAGAGTCAAGAATATTGTTTCATTCTAATGTTAATCTAGGGCTAGTTAATTAATTGCTCTTTTTAACCGTTAATCAAGGACAAAGTAGTTTCTTGTCTCTAAAGTTATTCCAGGACGAGCTAGTTGCTTGTCGCAATAGAGTATTTTAGGACCAGGTACTTACTCATCACAAAAAAAATTAACGGTCGCAAATATCTACTTTTTAAGTATGAAAATTTCTATTTGGGACGGGATTTATTGTCCCTAAAAGTACACTAGCGACTGTATAAGTTGTCGTCTCTAATAACATTTCGCGACCAGCTATAGCAACCCGTCCCAATTAATCTTTAGCGAAGAAGCCTTTTAGGACGGGTGGCGACCAGCATTGTCCCGTCGTAATAGGGCCATTTGCGACCAGATCTGGACATTTAGGGACGAGATTTCCCTTCCTTATAGGGAGTTTTTCTTGTAGTGCATCATGCCACTTCTTATTTTTTCCTTGTAAATGTCAGAACTTTCATAAGCTCTGAATCGGAATTCATCCAATTCTTTTAACTGTTTCACCCTCCCCCTTGAAGTCTTTGTCCAGTCCAGATTTAAAGCTTTTACTGCCCACAATTCTTTGTGTTCCAACCTAACGGGTAGATGGCAAGATTTACCAAAAACTAGTTGATAAAGAGACATTCCAATAGGTGTTTTGTCAGCGGTTCGGTATGCCCATAGTGTGTCATCGAGCTTTTGAGAACAATCGATTCTATTGGCATTCACGGTTTTAGCCAAGATGTTTTTGATCTCCCGATTTGACACGTCAACCTGGCCACTTGTTTGGGCATGATATGGGGTTGCCACTTTGTGTTTCACCCCATACTTACTTAATGCAGCGAAGAACCACTTGTTGCAAAAGTAGGATCCCCCATCACTAATAATTACCCTATGAGTGCCAAATCTTGCAAAGATATAGCGTTTCAGAAATTGGACGATGCTTTTTCCTTCTTTGTTTGGAAGTGCAACAACCTCCATCCATTTGGAAACATAATCTACAGCCACCAAGATATTTTTTTTTCCAAACGAGCTCACAAAGGGGTCCCATGAAATTGATTCTCCAAACATAAAATAGCTCCACTTCTAAAATAGGAGTAAGGGGTAACTCGTGCCTTTTAGATACTCCACCTTGCTTCTAACATTGGGCGCATTTCTTTACAAATTCATATGCATCCTTGTAGAGGGATGGCACCAGTAGTATCCACTCTGGAGAACTTTAGCAGTTGTACGCACACCACTATGGTGGCCTCCCACTGGCGACGCATGACAAGTATGGGGAATTCCTACCACCTCTTCTTCTGGAACACACCTTCTAATGATATGATCTGCACATTCTCGAAACAAGGTTCATCCTAGAAGTACTTTTTTAAGGTCAAACATGAACCTCTTTTGTTGGTAGAAATTCAGCTCATCTGGCATTAGTCCGCACACAATGTAATTTGCGAAATCTGCATACTAGTGGGTTTTTTCAAGGGAGATTGCAAACACTTGTTCATCGGGGAAGGAATTATCTATGTCAGTTTCAGGTTCTTCATTCTCCTTTCCCTCCAACCTCGATAAGTGGTCAGCCACCTGATTTTCGCAACCTCTTCTATCTTTGACCTCAAAGTCAAATTCTTGTAATAGTAGCACCCACCTTATCAACCTTGGTTTTGCATCCTTCTTTGACATCAAGTAACGGAGCGCAGCATGATCAGTGTGAACAATTACTCTAGTGCCTAACAAGTATGCCCGGAATTTCTCAAATGCATAAACTACCGCAAGAAACTCTTGTTCGGTGACGGTATAGTTATATTGATCACTATTTAGAGTCTTGCTTGCATAATAAATTGGGTGAAAAAACTTGTTGTGTTTTTGGCCCAATACCACTCCCAGTGTTGTGCCACTAGCATCACATATCACTTCGAAAGATTCGGACCAATCATGGCTGATAATGACTGAGGTGGATACTATTTTTTCTTTCAAGCATCGAAATTCCGTCATACAAGCATCATCAAAATAAAACTTCACTTCCTTCTCCAAGGGTTTGCACAGGGGGTGTGAAATCTTTGAGAAGTCTTTGATGAACCTCCGGTAGAAACCGGCGTGTCCCAAGAAGGTGCGAACACACTTAACTGAAATCGGCCGGGGTAATTTTTGAATCACCTCAACTTTTGCCTTATCGACTTCTAATCCCTTTTGTGACACCTTGTGCCCAAGAACTATGCCTTCCTCCACCATGAAGTGGCATTTCTCCAAATTTAGAACTAGGTTTGTTTCCATGCATATTTGGAGTACTTGCCCCAAGTGTGCCAAAATCTCACGACCGGAAAGCACCCCGTAGTCGTAACACGGCATACTTGACCCCGAAGGGATCTTATACAAGCCTCATAGCATTCATTCATCGCATAGGTAATCGAAATAGTACAAAATAAAAAACTTTTTATATAAAAACCATACAATCTATATACATTCAATAAGCAGCAGAATACTAAAGTCTCACATGGCCATCTTAGACAAAACTTCAACAAGATTGGGTCACGGCCCATTTCAATCGAAGAAAAATTAATAAATGTCTATTACATGAAGAAATGAAACATAAGAGTTCTTGTCCTCGAATCCATGAGGACATACCAAGTCTTGGAGGAAACTCTATCCAAACACTTCAAATCCTAGCTAGAATCAATCACTTGTCGGAACCTACACTTGTAGTAAAAATAAGAATAATATGGGTTAGCACACAAAAATGTACTAAGTATGATGACCATGCAAAAACATGCTTTAAAATAGACATTTTGGTTGGAAACCATGCATTATGCCACTTTTTAGAAATATCATGAACAATAGCATAAGAGACATCAAAGACAAATATAATCATCACACAAGTAGTAACATCACATTTGAACAATATCAAAATGTAACTCTTCACCTTCACATATAGCCTTCACCTCAAATAACCCTCATGCTATACCTTGTGCAATGTATGGATAGCGTCCCATACCACCTTCCACACCAAGGTACCACATTAAAGTCATCAGAAGTGAACTTACTATTCAACCTTTCCATTTCCAATAATACACATACGAAAGAGACCTAAACCATTAACTAATCATTTCATCACGTAAGGACACCTAAGATGACCCCTAAGTCATACTTGTGCAATGTGCAAGTATCATCCCATAATACTACTCACACTAAGTACTCCTTTGAAGTCACCATAGGCAAGGCACATTCAAATACAATAAGTCATAACAAGGAAGTAACTCATCGTATCATCCAAGTATAACATGCATCATTACATTAAGCATTTAAGAGTCAACATTCTTCCATAACTTCATTTAAAGTGCTTTCAAACAATAGTCATTAAGACTTAGAGAACTCAATATAGCCCTCTTGAAGCCTACTCGTCCCATGTATGGATAGCATCTCATACTACTACCCACACTTCATAGAACTCCTCAAGAAACTATAATGCACATCTCACATGATGGGAAAAAGCGTTTAACCAACAAATACCATGAGTGATAGATCCTGGAATCTGATGTACTATCCTACATCGAAAGGGTTGGTCTACTTTCCTAAGGTAAACCGGTATTTAGCTTAAGTGGATCCACTACCTAGACCGATGTGGGCACATGGTTAAGGGAAAAAGAGATTGCTACTAGATACCCCGCCTCAACTCATGTGAAGGCATCCCTCTCAAGAGATTGCTACTAGAAACCCCGCCTCAACTCACGTGAGAGCTTCCATCTCATTCAATATCCTTTCGGTGCTTAGCCTACATTCCCATTGAGTATTTTACCATTCATCACATTAAGGGATAAGATATTGTTACTAGACACCCCGCCTCAACTCACGTGAGGGGATCCATCTCCACCCAACATTCATTCATTGGATAGGTCATAGATTCAAAGATGAGAATAGCCTTTCATCTAAGAATCCTATTATCGTTCATTAGTGTAAGATCAAGAATATCCTTTCAATCAACACATCATTATCATTCATTAGAGTACAATTGAGAATAGATTTTCAATAAGGACTTCCTCATTAACGTTATCATTGAACGTCATTCACTATTCATTCAAGTGTGTTAATAGAGAGACAACCTCAAATCCTAACCCAATTAACTTCTAGACATGATCATCATTCATCTATTTAAAACACACAGGCATCATATCACATTCATATACACAACATCATCTTAATACTTCAATTCCTCACACTATGCCTTCAAGGCCATGATCACAACATACATAGGAAGTAAACACCTCTACCTCTCAAGTGGATCAACAATTCAATCACAATTCTAATACATCAAGTAATTAGGTCAAACTTGCCCTTTCAAGGCTATGATCACAAATCCTCAATTCATCAACAATTCACCATAATTAGGCATAGATGTTGATATAATTCAATAATCTAAATCAATCTGAGCATAAATCCACCATCATTAATTCATAATCAATAGACCCATTTCATAAGTCACGATTTAGAAATTGAGAGAAATCATGGGTTCATAGAGTAAAATCATCTTAAATCATCAATTAAACATCAATATAATCATAGTTTATCATTTGAAAACGTTTGATGCAAGAACCCATGAGATTGAGTAAAACCTAGGGCTTTTCATGAACTTGAAATAACTTTGAAACTTCTTTGAAATTGACTCTAGGGTGAAAGGTAACCCTACTTGAAGGATCACCATATCTTGCTATTGATTCCCCACGAAAATTGAAGAATAACCACCTTGAAATCCCCAACCCTAGCTTGATCTTGACCTTGATCTCCGATGGAATTTCTAGAGAGAATATTTTTGGGAGGTGATACGCTCAAATTACACCTCCCTAAAGAAGTATAAGCGATCGTTATCAAGTAAACAACCCAACTTGTAGGTTGGGGTCGATCCCACGAGGAAAATGGTTTAGACTTTACTTTAACCAACAATTATATTCAATTAGCCAAAGTACTTCCAGAAACAAAGAAATAAAAAAGAGGGGATCTTTTGAACAAATTGTAAGAATTCAGTAAGTAATCAATAAACAAAAGTCAATTTCGGTTGTTATCAAGATGAGAAAATTAACTAGGGTATACGTGTTCACCACAAGCTCATAACGCAGTAATTCTAGTAACAGCAATTCTTTCCTAGTGTATTACATGCAAAGTGATAAGTTAGGTATCTCTAAATCATTGGTCCGGCATCTAGAGAATTTCACCCCGCACCTTGATCCGGCTACGTGTGTATAATTTACTAACCCTTACCTTTACCTCATATTAGACATCATAATCGATGTTTGGCTTAGTTATTACTTCGCACCAATCGACACTAGCCTATTAGATAGTATCACACTAAATCTATGTTGATAATTCTTTTCTTGTTGATTACCTCCTTGATCCGGCAAGTAGCAACAAGGCGAGTTCTAACGCGTGCACTCGTTAAAAAGACTTTTAAACGAAAGAATTATCAATGCATGCAAAACACTATTCAAGAATTACTTATTTACTATTCATACTTTGTTAATCGCTCATGCATCCCACAACCCTAGTTGTGAAGTTTAGTTACCCATAATAGCAAGAACACAATTCATAATATTAGATAAAGAAATCATGAACTTACGTAAAGAGAATAACAAACCCAGAAATTTAACTTGAATTGCAAAGCCAAAAATCTTCAAAACAAACTTAGGAAATCAATAATTGTTAGGTTTTCCAATTAATCTCCCAAGTCACAAAGTAAAACTAGAATAATAATGTCTAACCCCCAAAAACGAGGTTTACAAGCCCTATTTATAGAAAACAACTCCTAAATAAAAAAGGAAACAAATTAAGGAAAG
>NW_006239022.1:199426-240665 GCF_000226075.1 Solanum tuberosum
CTTCTTTGAAATTGACTCTAGGGTGAAAGCTAACCCTAGATGAAGGATCACCATACCTTTCTATTGATTCCCCACAAAAATTGAAGAAGAACCACCTTGAAATCCCTAACCATAGCTTGATCTTGACCTTGATCTCCAATGGAGTTTCTTGAGAGAATATTTTTGGGAGGGAAAGGTTTGATTTGAGAGGTGAAGTCTAATTGAGGGTTGCAATGTTTTAATACTCTTAAAATATGTTAATACACTTAAAATAGTCGTCCATGCACTTTAAAATACTTGGGGTGAATTTACCAATTCACCACCACCAAGGCCGAACTAAAAAACAAGATTGCAGGTCCAATCCATGAGTCACCATCCACGGACTGTGGATGGATTGACGGGACCGTACTGTCCCATCATGGTTTGGATCAGAGAACCTCCTTTGGGGGTCTTGACCTACGGAAGCCATCCACGGGGCGTGGACCCCTTCCGTAGGTCACCCCCCTTTTGGCCAACTTTGGTCATTTGGGGCAGCCTTTGGGTTAGACTTAGGGTCCTCCTCAAGGACCCCTAGGGTGGTCCGTGGGGAGTCGTACCTTGACGTTTGACCCCTGAACCCCTTAACCAAAGCTCGGGACAACATACAACAATATCAAACCTCACACCAATTCAAATGCACACACGTTAGGCTCTAGTCTCCCTAGTTCATTTTTAGGGTCGTTACATTATCTCCCACTTAGGAACATTCACCCTCGAATGACACTTTCAACACATTAAGGGGTTATCGACTCAAGACTAGCAGCTCACAATCATGCATGCAACATCAATATAAATGAACACAACTAGGAGGAAACATCAACTCCACATCAATAAGTTAAAAACACAACAAAAAGGTAGGAACTACATCTACAAACTCATTATGCACCAAAACTTCACATTTCTCATTTTATTGGAGGAACTTCCTTCTCCAAATCTCATCATGCTCATCACAACATCATTAAGCACATTATGCAATTTTCTCATATAGGCACACTATGCAACTTCTTCATAAAAACATATTTAGGCATGCTCAACAAGCCAACTCATGAAATATTTAGGCAACTCATCATAGATGCATATTAACATGAGGAACACAATTCATGGAAACTCATTTTCTCATATAAAAAGAATTCAACTAGAACATGCACAACATAAGGAGACCATGGAAACTCAAATTCAAAAATAACTCCAAAACATGAAACAAGCTACAAGGAACTCTTGGTCACAAGCTTTAATACGAATAGAAGGAAAAGTGGTAAGGATATCAACACTCTCCACAACCTTACTACTCAACATACCATCCCCACTTAGGAGAAAACCTAACTAAGGCTATCATGAAAAACAGCATCAGGATCCTCAATATAAGAAAAGGAACTATAACTTACCGGTACCTTCATCCAGATTAGCTCATTTGCCCTCCTTGTCTTGAAGTGCGTAGAAACGGTTCTTCTTTGGAGCATTAGGATCCAAGCCACCAAGAGAAGTTTGCATGTTCTCCCTTCCTTTTTCCATGAGTGTTGGGCAATCCCTCATCTTATAACCCTTTTTTCCACACCCAAAGCACTCATCAGTGCCGGCAAGGCACTTACCCAAATGTTCCTTCCCACACTTGGCACATCTAGACCTCTCAAAAGAAGAACCACCTCCACTCCCTCCTTGGGAATTAGGGTTAGACACCCTATCATTGTACACCATTGAAGAATCTTGGTTGGAGAACCTCTTTTTGGACCTAGGTTGACCTTGCTCATCGGATCTACCCCTTTTCAACTCTCTATTCTTCCTCTCAAGTTTGAACTCCTTAATAGATTAAGCATACAGAATGAGTCTAGAAATGTTCATATCATCATGAAGCATCACCATACGTCACTCTTCCTTAACAAGGTCGGACACACCAATCACAAAGTGACTCATCTCATCTCTAGGGCTGGACACCAAATATGGAGCATACTTAGACAATAGGGTAAACTTCAAGGAATACTCCTCCACACTCATGCTCCCCTTGGCTAAGGTTTATGAACTCCTCCACCTTAACCTCCCTCTTCTCACGGGGAAAGTACCTACCAAGGAAAGCTCTCTTAAACTCCTCCCATTCTATAGGACCCGCTTCTAAAGGCCTATTGCTCTTCCATTGAGTGAACCACACTTGGGCCACATCTTTCAATTGATAGGAAGCCAACTCCGCATTCTCCCTAGAAGATACTCCTATAGCATTGACTATCTTATACACTTCATCCAAGAATTCTTGGGGATCCTTTCCCACTTTTGAACCAAGGAAAATAGGAGGATTCATCCTCATAAAGTCTCTCAATCTTGAGGTCATGGTACTCTCATTGGCATTCACCCTAGGCCCCACATCCCGATTCACTTGAGTCGTCATGGCTTGGGCTAAGGTTAGAAAATCCGACCTAATCTCCTCATTAGTCATGTCCAGGGGAACCACCGGAACTTCATTCTCTTGATTGCCTAGAGGAACTTGGTCACCTTGAAGACCTTAGGGAGGAACTCCCCCATTCATATTCTGCTCTTCCGCCTTTCTTGGGTTAGCCCTTGTATTCATATCCTATAAACAAAAAAGAAGGATTAGGAAACGGACTTCTATAAAGCTAAAGTCCAAGGCACAACTTCAAGAATATGAAAGACGTGTAACTTTCTAACGTCCTATAGCCTCTCTCATATAGATGTGTCGCGACTCACACCGATGAACAAGACTCTACTAGACGTGGCTTGTAAAATATCAATCCTAAAAACCATTCCCAAAACATTGTTCTCGGATACCATGTTTGTCACGACCAGATAACATCCCCTAGTTGTAACACGGCGTACTCGACTCCGAAGGGTTGTTATACAAGCTTAATAGCATGCATTCATCGCATAGGTAATCGAAATAGTAAGGAATTAAAAAAAATATTTAAAAACCATATAATCTAAAGACATTTAATAAACAGTGGAATACTAAACTCTCACATGGACATCTTAGACAAAACTTTAACAAGATAGGGTCACGGCCCTTTTCAATCGAAGAAAAACTACTAAATGTCTATTACATGAAGAAATGCAACATAAGAGTTCTTGTCCTCGAATCCATGAGGATATACCAAGTCTTGGAGGAAACTCTATCCAAACACTTCAAATCCTAGCTAGAATCAATCACTTGCCGGAACCTACATTTGTAGTAAAAATAAGAGAAATATGGGTTAGCACACAAAAATGTACCAAGTATGATGACCATGCAAAATCATGCTTTAAAAGGAAAATTTTGGTTGGAAACCATGCATTATGCCACTTTTTAGAAATATCATAAACAATAGCATAAGAGACATCAAAGACAAATATAATCATCACGCAAGTCATAACATCACATTTGAACAATATCAACATGTAACTCTTCACCTTAACATATAGCCTTCACCTCAAGTAACCCTCATGATATACCTTGTGCAATGTATGGATAGCGTCCCATACCACCATCCACACCAAGATACCACATTAAAGTCACCAAAAATGAACTTACCATTCAACCTTTCCATTTCCAATAATACACATACAAAAAAGACCTAAACCATTCACAAGTCATTTCATCATTTAAGGACCATCACCTAAGATGACCCCTAAGTCATACTTATGCAATGTACAAGTAGCATCCCATAATACTACTCACACTAAGTACTCCTTTGAAGTCACCAAAGGCAAGGCACATTCAAATACAATAAGTCATAACAAGGAAGTAACTCACAATATCATCCACGTATAACATGCATCATTACATTAAGCATTTAAGAGTCAACATTCTTCAATAACTTTATTTAAAGTGCTTTCATAGAATAGTCATTAAGACTTAGATAACTCACTGTATCCCTCTTGAAGCCTACTCATGCCATGTATGGATAACATCCCATACTACTACTCACACTTCATAGAACTCCTCAAGAAACTATAATGCACATCTCACAAGATGGGAATAAGCGTTTAACCTACATAGACCATGAGAGCTTGATCATGGAATCTGATGTACTATCCCACATCGAAAGGGTTGGTCTACTTGCCCAAGGTAACCGGTATTTAGCTTAAGTGGATCCACTAGCTAGACCTATGTGGGCACATAGTTACATAGTTATGGGACAATGAGATTTCTACTAGATACCCCGCCTCAACTTAGGTGAGGGCATCCATCTCAAGAGATTTCTACTAGAAACGCCGCCTCAACTCACGTGAGAGCTTCCATCTCATTCAATATCCTCTCAGTGCTTAGCCTACATTCCCATAGAGTATTTTACCATTCCTCACAGGGATAAGAGATTGTTACTAGACACCCCGCCTCAACGCACGTGAGGGCATCCATCTCCACCCAACATTCATTCATTGGATAGCTCGTAGATTCAAAGATGAAAATAGCTTTTCATCTAAGAATCCCATTATCGTTCATTAGTGTAAGATCAAGAATATCCTTTCAATCAACACATCATTATAATTCTTTAGAGTACAATTGAGAAAAGCTTTTCAATAAGTACTTCCTCATTAACATTATCATTGAAATTCATTCATTATTCATTCAAGTGTGTTAAAGATGAGACCAATTCCAATCCTAATACAATTAACTTCTAGACATGTACATCATTCATCCATTTAAACCACACACATGCATCATATCACATTCATATATACAACATCATGATAATACGTCAATTCCTCACACTACACCTTCAAGGCCATTATCACAACATACATAGGAAGTAAACACCTCCACCTTTCAAGTGGATCAACAATTCAATCACAATTCTAATACATCAAGTAATTAGGTCAAACTTGCCCTTTCAAGGCTATGATCACAAATCCTCAATTCACCAACAATTCACCATAATTAGGCATAGATGATGATACAATTCAATAATCTAAATAAACATGAGCATATATCCACCATCATTCATTCATAATCAATAGACCCACTTCATCAGTGACGATTTAGAAATTGAGAGAAATCATGGTTTCATAGAGTAAAATGATCTTAAATTATAAATTTAACATCAATATAATCATAGTTTATCATTTTAAAACGTTTGATGCAAGAACCCATGAGATTGAGTAAACCCTAGGGCTTTTCATGAACGTGAAATCACTTTGAAACTTCTTTGAAATTGACTCTAGGGTGCAATCTAGACCTATATGAAGGATGACCATACTTTGCTATTGATTACCCATAAAAATTGAATGAGAACTATCTTGAAATCCCCAACCCTAGCTTGATCTTGACCTTGATCTCCAATGGAGTTTCTAGAGAGAATATTTTTCAGAGGGAAAGGTTTGACTTGAGAGGTGACGTCTAACTGAGGGTTTCAATGTTTTAATACTCTTAAAATATTTTAATACACTTAAAATAACCGCACATACACTTTAAAAGACTTGGGGTGAATTTACCAATTCACCTCCACCAAGGCCGAACTAAAAAACCAGATTGCAGGTCCAATCCACGAGTCACCATCCACGGACCGTGGATGGATTGATGGGACCGTACTTTCCCTTTCTGGTTTGGATCGGAGACCCTACTTTGGGGGACTTGACCTAAGGAGGCCATCCACAGGGTTTGGATGGACCTACGAGGCGAGGACCCCTTCCGTAGGTCACCCCTTTTGGCCAACTTTGGTCATTTGGGGCAGCCTTGGGGTTAGACTTAGGGTCCTCCTCAAGGACCCCTAGGGTGGTCCTTGGGGAGTTGTACCTTGACGTTTGACCCCTAAACCCCTTAACCAAAGCTCGGGACAACATACAACAACATCAAACCTCACACCAACTCAGACGCACACACGTTAGGCGCTATTTTCACTAGTTCATTTTTAGGGTCGTTACACAAATATTCTTCAAATGTATCTCCTACGACTAAAAAGTCGTCCATGAATACCTCCATAGAGTCTTCTTCCATGTCCACAAAAATGGATAACATGCAACGCTGAAATGTCGTTAGGGAATTACATAGCCCAAATGGCATTCTTTTAAATGTGAACGTTCCATAAGGACAGGTGAAGGTGGTTTTTTATTTGTCCTAATAGGGATTTGGTTGTAACCGGAGTACCCATATAGAAAGCAGTACCATCCCCTCTTTGATAGCCGGTCAAGTATTTGATCCATAAAGGGCATTGGAAATGATCCTTTTTAGTCCATGAATTTAGCTTCCGATAATCCCTGCATACTATCCACCCGGTCACCGGTCTAGTCAGCACAAGCTCCCCCTTTGCATTTGGGACTACACTGATACCTCCCTTTTTCGGTACACATTTCACCGGGCTTACCCATTTGCTAACCGCAATAGGGTAGATCACACCTGCATCCAACCACTTGATGATCTCCTTTTTTACCACTTCTTTCATTGGTGGGTTCAATCTCCGCTGATGCTCAACACTAGGCTTACAATCCGTATCAAGTTGAATCTTGTGAGTACATATACCAAGGAGAATGCCTACTATATCAGCAATGGTCCATCATATAGCTTTCATATGCTTTCGCAATACTTCAATGAGCAAACTCACCTTCCATTCAAGAAAATCAGCTATAATGATCACTAGTAAAGTGTTGTTTTCCCCCAAGAAAGTATATTGGAGATGAACGGGCAGGACTTTCAATTCCTGATTAGGTGGTTCCTCCGTTGACGACTTTGCAGGAGGACTTTCAGTATTTTTTAGGTTAATATCAAACTTGATTGGATTCTTTGAATATGCTCCTAATCCCGTTAAGGCAGCTACTACTTCCTCATAGCCCTAAACTTCAGATTCATCATAATTAGTAAGCACAAATTCAACTGGTTCATTCTTGCACATCAAATGTCTCACACTAGCTACCGCCTCATCAATAATATCCTCAGTACACACCACATGAATATCACTTAGGTGTTTCATGGATTTACAAATATTGAATGTTACCTCATCATCATTCACCCAAAACTTCAATTTTCCACTTTTAACAACCACCAATGCTCTCCCCGTTGCCAAGAATGCCCTTCCTAAAATAATAGGAATTTCAGCGTCGATCTCACAGTCCAAAATCACAAAATCAGTCGAAAAGATGAACCGATCTACCTTTACCAAGATGTCGTAGAGTATCCCCACCGGATATTTGATTGACTGCTTTGCCATCAGGAGTCTCATGGTGGTTGCTTTCGGTTCTCCCAAACCAAGTTGATTGTATATTGCATAGGGGATTAATTTGATGCTTGCCCCCAAGTCATATAAAGCTTTCGCGAATTGGAGCATGTCAATGGTGCAAGGGATGGTGAATGCCCCGGGGTCTTCTCTCTTTGTGATCAGCTCTTTAGTCATAATTGCGATGCAACTGTGGGACACTTCAATTGCTTCACAATCCAAGTTCCTTTTCTTTGTGACTATCTCTTTCATGAACTTGGCATATCCCGACATTTTCAATAATTCTTCCACCAGCGAAAGGCTTATTGATAGCTTTTGAAATACTGACAAGAACTTCTTGAATTTCTCATCTTCATTCTTATTTTTTAAGCGTTGGGGAAATGGTAGAGGTATTTTGGGTAAAGGTTGCATAACTTTTGAAATTTGAACAAGTTGTTCCACTTCTTTTTCCAGTTCTTTAGCAAGGTTTTGTTGAATAAGTGATTTTTGTTCCTCCATGCCTTTACCTTCTTCATGCTTTTGAGTATCTTCATTTCCCATCACATTGCATATTTCCACCTTTCCTCTACGTGTAACTACAGCCAGCCCTCTCTCATCATCTTTCATCGATATCTTTGATGTCAACTGAGCTGATAATAGACTCAGTTGTCCTTCAAGTATTTTGATGGCATCGACATGAGAATTTACTTTACTGTTCAATGATAAAAAGTCATCTTTCATTCCTTTCAAAAAATTATCCGACCCATCAACTTTATTAAGTATGTGTGATAATAAATCATTCACCCGGGAGCTGCCTGCACTTCCACTTGATTTTGGGCTTTCACTTGAGTGATTATGGTTCTCCTCATAATCATATCCCTTTTTCTAGTAATCATCTTGCTCAGCCCAATCATGTTGATATCTTCTTGGTTCTTCTCTCCTTTGATAGGTCCAACCTTGATTTCCTCCTTGTTGTTTATGGTGTGGGTGGAAGCCCTCCTCATATCTTTTGAAGTTCCAACCTTGATTCTCCCCCGGGCTTGAGTAATCGGAAGAAGAACCCTCCTCAACTTGAAATCTCTTTATCAAGTTGTTCTTGCGTTAATCGAAAATGAAATGGAGAGACCTGATCCTCTTGGGTGTACCATACTTGGTTTATCCTATTCATTTCATCCAGAAGAAACAAAGTTACCTCAAATGGTTGTAACATTATTTCTCCTTGTACCAATTGATCAGCTACTCCTTTATTAACCGAATCTAGACTCCGGTAGAAATATTGAAGTAACAACTCATTTGATAGCCCATGAGTTGGGCATTTAAGTAGAAGCTTCTTGAATCTCACCCACGTTTCATGGATAGGTTCTCCCTCCCGTCGCTTGAAAAATTGAATTTCGTCTCTAAGTTTCATCATCCTTGATGGAGGAAAGAATCTTGTGTTAAATGCTACAACCAGCTCCTCCCATGATGTGATGGAATTGTTTGGTAACTCTGCTAACCATTTATTATCTTCTCCTATTAAGGACAGTGGGAATAACCGCAGCCGAATTGACTCTTGAGACACATTTTTGAATGAAAAAGGGCAGTAAACCTAAGTAAAATTTCTCACATGCTCATACGAGTTTTCGTGATTTATCCCTCCATATATTCCCCTCATTTGGAGAAGATGAAGAGTTGTGCTAGTGACTTCAAACAATGCACTCTCATCAGTTCATGGAATGCAGATTGCACCCATCCAACCCGATTGAGTTGGGTTGTAGACACTGTTGATGTTGTCTATACCTTATCGATGACCTGCTCGGTTGCCTTTCATATTTTCTTCACTCATGTTCACTTTCACATAGTCCAACCACTACCTACATAAAGCAGCCGAAACTTCTTCAACTACAGCCAATGAATTTTTAGAGTGTCAATTCTTCAATCAAGGAATTCTAAGTAATGCTACTCCCCGACAGCGGCGCCATTTTGATTAACGTATCAAGTGGCATTTCATCCAATACTAAATGCCAACGATCGTTCTTCAGTATAATAACCTAACTACGTGAGTTGGCGCCGATCCCATAGGGAGTAGTGCTTCCTTCGAATTACTTTAATAAAAGTACAATGAGAATCTCTTCAATCAAACATTTCTTGCACAATTAATATTCAAATCTAAAATTCCGGGTTTTAACTACCAATTCAAACTTATAGCTCAACACAAGCAATAAAATATTAGAGTCAAACTCGGGGAATTGATCAGCCAATTATTGAATCTCAACATAATGGGTAAACATTACTGCTCATAATGGACTAATTTGTGGTGGGTAGGTCGAACCATATATAAAGTAACTTTCTCTCGAATAATTACCTTTTCTATGTTGAATTATCTTGAACTTCAACACTGATTGAATGAAACCCAACTCTCTACCCTCATCAAATCCACTCTCTCGAGCTGGATACAAAGGAAGGGTTCCTTGTTTCACTCTCTCGAGTTGAAACTAAGGAAACCCACTACTAAGGATGCTAAGATTTCCACCTTGGTCTCACACCTCTCTCTCGAGTAAGTGCACAACACTGAAATTGACACACGAAGTAATGCAAATCAATCTCGAAACACTGCAACAACTTAGACCCACTTCAAATTAGCACCATTCTTCGCAATTAACAAACACCCATCAAGTAAATTCAACAATTGGCTTCAAGATCAAAACCCCAAGTAAATGGTTTTAGCCACTCATCTCAAAAATAAAAATATCAAAATTAATTATCACTCCCTTAGTTGGGTACAAAATGAGAAATATAGATGAAATTCAATTGATAATCTTCTTTCTTACAAAATCTCTCTCAAAATATTGCTAAAATCGCTCCCCCAACCCTTTGGTAGTGTTTTCTCTCTAAATAATTCTTTTTTCCCTTTCTGAATGAATTGCTCTCTCTAGCCAAAACTACTTTAAACAAGTCTAAAATGTCACTGCTCAGGGGTGCTCGGTGAAGTAACTCGGGTATCACTAACGGGTCGGTGATTCGCCGATTGCTCTTTATATCGCCTTCATTTTTCGCTTTTTCTTGGTCTGGCTACTGTAACTTTAGGCAATCTTTTGGTGACCTGGTTGTCCTTCGCTGACTAGATCGGCGATATGCTGAATATGGTTGATGCTCGCCGAATTTACCCCTATTTTAGCTCCAGCATTCTATAACTTTAGGCGGTATCTTGGCTATTTGCCATATCGCTGAATGATATTGGCGATTCGCCGATCAACATCTTTAATCATTAGGCCTTCTTTTATTCATTCCTAAGGCTTTCTTTGTTCCTTGTTTCCAAATAGTGTCCATGTTTTGTCTCTAACTCCAAATACCTGAAAATCAAGGGTTTACATATATTAGTTATTGAGACAAAATATGCATTTGAGGACACTAATTCAATTAAAATATAGCCTTAAATGAGTCCAAATTGTGGACTCATCATGGATCCACTAGCTAAAGACCTATGAGGGCAAATAGTTATGGGATACGGAGATTGTTACTAGAAACCTGTCCTTTCTAGCAGGGGAGCTTCCATATCATGAGATACATTATAGAAATATGTCCTCTCTAGCGGGGGTATTTCCATCTCATATTCAATATCCACTCGATGCTAAGCATTACTTCCCACAATTACATATTTAGTCTTTGAATTGAATTTACAAGCATGAAGTAGTATCTTACCATCCATCCAACAGAATTCATAATAATAACTCATAGGTTCATTAGGTGAGAATGGACTTTCAACCTTAGAACCTTAACATAGTGAGAAGAACCTTCACATCATGATCATTATGTGTTTATGAGAATGAACTTACAATTAACAAAATAATAAGGTTATAGTCATGACAATATAGTTCATATACATGTAACTCATAATTTGGCATAAACCTCAAGTCTTACGCATCTTGGATCAAGGGATCACCTTCCCCCTTTCAATCTAGGGTTATTGCATTCAACTTGATCAATAATATGACCAAGAAATTACATTACAATAAGAACAATTCAATACAATTGACCATGCTACAAATACACCCACATTGCATTCATAAAATTAGGGTTAGAGGGAATTCCATGGATTCATGGTGAATTTATCATAAAAACATTCTAAAAACAGTAATTAATCCATAACCTATGATGATTTAACCTTTGAAAACGATTTGAGGAAGAATACATGGTTAGAAGAAAACCCTAGGTCTTTGAAGAATTTTCCTAGTTTCAAATTGGAGAGTTTAAGGGCTCCATGGAGGAAAGCACTCCATGGATCAAGATTACATACCTTAGTTGATGTTTTCCTCACGAAATTGGAGTGAAAAGGTTGGAACTTGAACCCTAAGCTTGACCTTGTTCTTGCTCTTCAATGGAGTCTTAGAGAGAGAATATTTTAAGACGGAAATAGTTTTGTTTTGGGTTTTGAATGAATGATTTAATTGAGTTAGTTTTAGGGTCTATTAGGTATTTATAGTTAGTATTAATTAGTATTAACTAACCCTAGTTAGTTATCTAATTAACCCTAAGCCCCTCTCTTAACTTTAACTAAAATTAATTAGCTATACTACAGGTATCACTCACGGAACCTACCCACGGACCGTAGGTGGGTTCACGTGTCACGCCCCAATCTAGCGGAGGCGAAACAGAGACCCAGTACCTCACTTAACCGAGCGAAACAACTAACACATAAAGGAAAAGAAACAGTGAGGGCCAACAAGGCCGCCACAACAACTTGTTGAACAAATAACTAGATCGGCAAGGTCACAACAATATGACAGACAAAAAGTAGGCCGGTAAGGCCAACTTACTGATAATGAACTAGCATGCCGACGAGGCACCATTTGAGACTATGAATACAATAAACCGATAAGGCTATAAATGAAAGCTGAGTAGACCCAACCAAGGATTTTACAGAGTTTTTTTGTTTTTTTTTTGGAGAATAAATTAAATGATGGTTAGAGGACAAAAGATACCTCATGTAGATTTAGAGCGCTTCGTTATCCCAATACACCTAGAAAACTCTTATTTAGTGAAATAGTATTAGCTCTCTTTCAGTAATGACTCAAAACTGAAGATATACCATAAACTTAGTCATTATAGGATTACGAGATAAATAATACATAACAACTTAGAAGATAATTTATCATGTACTTTCTTTTACAATGTTAAGAGCTACAAGCACTTATCGATCCGAGTCACCAAAAACAATACGTCATAATGATTATAAGTTTTACCTAAAAAAAAAATTTAAAAGAATATTTTTTAAAAATAATCAAAACTACCGATCATTAGTAAGAATTCAAGTACAAAAGGTGAAGAAATATTTCACGGTAAATGATTAATAATGTGATAAAATAATTACGAAGTATCTATTTAAGCATTCATGAAAAAAAATTATGTTGAGGAGAGTGTCTATGTGCAAACACTTCATATAACAGGTAGTGTGGAAGAAAATTCTTTATGAAATAAGCAACATATACCTAAGAAACTCTATTACATATAACTATAGACAAGAGGTCATCGGTAAAAATAATGTATACATCGTGAATTCCAAAAAGGGCATTTAACATGCAAACTAGTGAACTCGTGAAAATAGTACCATGTATACTCTTATGTCATGAAACACGTAGCACATATAATATATTACATGTAAATGTACTGTAATATGTTCATATATTGATTATTATTATTTTTAACCTATATTTATAGGTATCTAATGTTATGACCAACTATATAAATATTCAATAAAATCATTTTTGTCATAATTTATAATTTATAACGTATCTAGCGTATAGGTTAAATACAAAATATAGTCATTTTCTATACAACACTTGCGATATATAAGAAATTGGTCTAATGTAGTACATTCCTCATGAACAAATTACATATAGTACAAATATCATAAATAAATACCTCCAGAATATAAAAACAAAATAACATATCACTACTAATTTATGAACATTGCAACAAGTAATAAATCTACAAGGCACATTACACACATAATTGTATAACCCAGAAAACTATAATAGACGTACATATGAACTTATATTAAATTAATTCACCAGATAACTAATACTAGTGCAAATTATGAATTCTTTCCTTTCGTCCTAATAAGAGTAGTAGCCTAGTTGAGAACTTCATGTCACATATAAATTAAGCTTAAAATTAAAAAAATATTACTGGTTACCAAACTCTAGGTCGACAAGAACATGATAATCAACGAATTTTTTTTTGTACAATAATCTTAGTTAAATCAATAATTCACAATAGATATATAACAATTTCTATACAGGCTATCGAGGTCAATTCACAATAAACATATAGCAGTTTCTACAGGTCACCATGATAGCTACAATCACAAAAAATATATTAAAATGCACATATGGCCACAATGTTGATAATACAATTGAATATAGTCCTGAACTGCGTAAATATGGAACAGCTCATATAAAATAATTTTTAGATGGGTTATTCTAAGTCACACATTCTATAGGAGATATCCATGAGACCAAGGGATATATGCTAGAAATTGTCTCCTTGAAACAAAAAAAAAAAAAAAAAAAATTGCATTTGTCCTATTGGCCTAATATAAGGTCGCCTTTAATAGATACAATTTATATGACACTTAAGTAGAGTGTGAATAAGAAGAAACCTCCTATGACTTAGCTCTATATCACGATCTAGAGGATGAAAGATTAGTAACTATATGTAAATGCCTTGTAGCCTCCTGATTATAAGTGTGGTGCACAACACACCTATAAGCAAGACTCTACCAGACACAACTTGTGGACTCCCTGGGACACGACTTGCTCTGATACCAAGTTTGTCACGCCCCAATCTAGCGGAGGCGAAACAGAGACCCAGTACCTCACTTAACCGAGCGAAACAACTAACACATAAAGGAAAAGAAACCGACCCAACCAAAAAAAATGTCAACAAGTCTCTACGAATACTACAACTCAACTGGTTGGGGTAAGTCCCCAACGACGCCAATAACTATATACAAAACTCAAGTATGTAAAATCTATAAACAACCAACAGCTCCAGGAAGAATGTAGCTTATCAATCCTCAACTGAGACGATAACCCTGTGGCAAAGGCAGATCAAGATATTTGTTCAAACCTGCAGCACGACATGCAGCATCCCCAGGCAATGGGATGTCAGTACGAATGAAAATGTACTAGTATGTAAGGCGGAAAATAATGTCATAAATAGCTGTGATAGAAAGGGTAATAGACATACCACCTGAAACTGGAACTCTAATAGCCTCCCTGGCTGACATCTGACCTCCAACTAATTAAATATGCATGATATGCTCATTTGATCGTATGTCGTGAGTACATATATATATGCAAATGCATGACATACCCAACCAAATGCTAGCAATGGTGGTGCCTTCCGGTAGCGAACCGGCATCATATTCGCCAACTTGTGGTCATCTGTGTCTCATACGTATAAATATAGGCAATAGGCCTCATACCTTCCGATTATAGCTCGGAAGTAGACTGCATAGCATGTCATGTCATGGATTCGTAATGCATATATGTTACCATACTCATGTTGCCAACCTTGACCCGTTGGAACTCATGTTCTCATAATTCTGTATTCACTTTCATACATGTAAACGCCTCATATAGAACCTCATATACTTTTAGAACAGCCTATTAAGTACCTAACTCGATTTCAGAAAGGTAACTTAAACATGAGGATATACAAAAGGAACTCAAGGTGCTGAAAGAATCTTTTCATGAACTCATTTAACTTTCGTACAACCATTTAGGTTTAAAGAGTCATAATGGATTCAAAGCTCTTGACTCGACTTCAAGTTAGAAAATCAGTCATCTAGAAACTTAAAAAGATACTAACATGCTTAACTTGATTTATATGAATGACTCCAAATTGATAATAGTATGGTCCGTCTTAGAAAATATGTTTCTTGACAAGTATATAATTAACAAAAAGAATAGACTACAAGATTTAATATTAGTATCATTTTCAATTGACATTTTTGTAAAAGGTTTTGACAAGAAAGAATGACTTAACAACTCCCCTGGGTATAACATGATAATTCCCCAATATTTTAGCCTTAATCTTAAGACAATATCTCGCAAGTAGATATAAGAAATAAGAAACTTAACGGAGGATAACTTTACCAGCAACACACTTCACAAGGATACAAGTATAAGAACAATATGATAGAATCAAAGCATAACATCAGCTCACTTCTCAATGCCCTTCACAGAGGGTCTTTCTAGGAATAGTATAGTAAAGCAATTCATTTGATGATCTATAAATTTTAAGATTTCGTGCGATATGAAAAAGAGAATTTTGCCTTAACATACCTTGAATAAAACCTTGCAAAACCTGGTGTAAAACAATCAATTTCATTTAGATGGTAGAATATAGCGTTAAACATGTTTTCCACCAAATTTCATCACCGCATAGACCACAACAATGACTCAACCATCAGGTGTAGTGTTAAAAAATTTCCACATGAGCACAAAACATCATATGAATAATGTGTAGTTGAAGGAATTTAGATATGTGAATACTGTGTAGTTGAAGTGGGAACTAGATAAATTTACTCCTAAAAAGGATGGTTGAAATTTTGCAAAGCTCTCATATATATATAATATATTATATGGGTCACTTTCTTTGCCGACAAACATTTTCTCAACCTTCTATTAAAAGTCAATTTAAATAGTATACCAAATGGAACAAATGGTAGGCCTAATTAATGTTGCTAAGGCTTGGTGCCCATCTCCTCCACTTCCACGTGGAAGTGAAGGTGGAAATATATATATAAATATATATATATATTTTATTTTTATTTTTTTTTATTTATTTTATCCGATTATGAATCAATCCAGGTATTGTATAGATTTATGATAAAATACATGCAAATTTTTTTATATATCATAATTAATAAAAAATCTTATATCAATAAAGCCTATTTTATACCATAATAATTTATGGAAAATTACTTAAATACACAACACTTCTTTACCTATTCTCAATATTTCCCTACTCTTTTACTAAAATACAAAATCCCTTATTTTCCCCAACAACTTAACCGGATACTTTATTAGTTTAAGTATCCGCCTGTTATTAATTAAAGTATCCGCGCTGCTATATTATGCATCCGTCCGTTAATTAAGTATCCGTGCTGCTAACAACTTAATAATTTTAAGTGTCCGCCCGTTATTAATTAAAGTATCCGCGCTGCTATATTATGCATCCGCCCGTTAATTAAGTATATGTGCTGCTAACAACTTAATAATTTAAGTGTCCGCCCGTTATTAATTAAAGTATCCGCGCTGCTATATTATGCATCCGCCCGTTAATTAAGTATATGTGCTGCTAACAACTTAATAATTTAAGTATCCGCCCGTTATTAATTAAAGTATCCGCGCTGCTATATTAAGTATCCACACTGCTATATTATGTATCCGAAAAACACTAAAAAAGGGATTTTTGGTAATTAATGAAAGAGTAGGGAAAGGAAGTAATTTCTTTCTTATACTATGTCATTTGCCTAATTTTTACATAATTTATTGGTACACCTAGGCTTACCAACTTAGTTAAGAAAATTTTATTAATTCCTAATTCTTTTATAAACTAAATAAATATGATATTGTATCGTAACTAAAGAATTTTTTTCCCATCAAAGAAATTTTAGGAATATAGTAACATGTAAATATTATTATTTTTATATAAAATGTCAATTAAAAATATTCAATGTTATAGAATCACACATGGTGATGTAATAAAAGTTTCAAATTTTGACTCGTAAGCATACGATATGGACGAAGGATATCCAAAATAGTCGAGGTGTTATATCACGTCTCGTGCTGCACAAACGTGGAATGGATCAGAGAGGTGGAGAATACAGGGGAGGCTCAGCCTCGACCCACGACCCCACCTACGGGGCGTGGGTCTACCCATGGTTCTTGGGTTCCCTATCCGTAGGTCCAAGCTACATTTTTGACAGCTTTTTAGCAGTACCCTTGGTCCTTCTCAAGGACCCTTGGGGGGGTCCTTGGGGGTCATGCCTTGATGTTTATACCCAAAAACCCTAGTACTAAGTAAAGGAGGTGATTTTACGACTCTACTCTTTACGTTAGACTCCATCTAGGTCACTAGTTTACGATTTAGGCTCTAGTTTAGTCTTCTAGTTTTAGGGGGTGTAACAACATCAAATATCATAACCACATATTGCATCACAATAGACAAGGTTGCCCCGGGATCATGTAAAACATAAACATAAAGTTGGAAAACTTTCAACATACCGGTAACCACATCGGGAGAATCCTCTTGTTCACCTCGAGTTTGGAGTGCATAGAATCATTTTGCTTGGAAGCATTGGAACCCGAGCCACTAAGAAGAGATTTCTTGCCCTCTCTTTCCTTAGCCTTAATCATTGGACAATCCCTTATTTTGTGACCACTTTTACCACAACTTAAGCAATCATCGGTGCCGGCTAGACACTTACCCTCATGTTTCTTTCCAAACCTAGCACAAGTAGGCAATATGGATCCACTACCATTTACTCCCTCAGATCTAGGGTTAGACACCCTTTCATTGTTAGACCTTGGAGGAACATTAGAAGAACATTGCCCAGAGAACCTTTGTCGAAACCTTGAACGACCACTTCCACCGGACCTAAAGTATGAAAAATTACCATCATCCGTCCTTGCCCTTTTTGTTTCCCTAGACCTCTCTTTAAGCTTTTACTCTTCAATCTGTTGGGCATGGAACATGAGACGAGAAATATCTGTGTCATGGACAAGCATAGATGTACGACACTCTTTCACTACCAAGTGAGACACACCCGAATTGAACTTGATCATCCTTGCCCTAGAGTCGGCAACTATAGAAGAAGCATACTTACACAATTGAGTAAATATCAAGGCATATTCTTTCACGCTCATATTTCCTTGTCAGAGATTGATAAACTCAAGCACTTTAGCCTCCCTCATCTCAGGACGAAAGAACCTATCAAGAAAAGCATACTTAAACCTTTCCTATTCTAGGGTACCCGCATCTACCATTATTGCTTCCTTCCATTGGTTGAACCAAATTTGAGCAACCACTTTTAGTTTATAAGCGGCCAATTCCACATTTTCCAATGGATTCACCCCCATAGTGGCCAACACCTTGTAGACCTCGTCAATGAACTCTTGATGATCTTCCTCAACCTTAAAACCATAGAATTTTGTAGGCTTTATCCTTGTGAAGTCCCTTACTCTAGATGCCGTCGTACCCATAGTTGGGTTCATAACCTCCCTATTGGCTAGGGTCGTCAAAGCTTGAGCCAACACTTGAAAAGCCGTCCTAAACTCTGCATTAGTCACTTGTTCGGCCAAAGGGTCAACTAGAGTTTGAGGAGCTTGAGGAGAAGCTCCTTGATCAACATTTTCTCCCTTGGTCTTTCTAGAAAAAGCCTTTCGAGTAGTAATATCCTATAGACTATTAGTTAATGATTTGGAGAAAGACCTTATAGAGTTGAACTCTATTGCACAATTTAGAGTGAAGAAATAAGTGAAGTTTCCTAAGCATCTAATAGCCCCTCATTCATAAATGTAGCGCGCTTCACACTTATGATCAAAACTCAACTAGACGTGGTTTTGAGACATCCTAGAACCATTCTAAGCCTTATGCTCTAATTACCAAGTTTGCCACGACCCAGGGGTACACCCTAGACGTAACATGGCATACAAGACCCCGAGAGGCCTCATATAAGCCACTTAGCTTTCATAACATAAGATAATAGAAATGAGCGGAAATTTAAAACATTTTCAACAACACCCAAGTTGCATAACAAAAGTGGAAGTCTATTACACTTTGTCTCAAAACAATCTAAAACATTAATATATTGGGACACAGCCCATACAAGAATGTTCAAAACATAAAACAAAAGAACATAAGAGACATGGTAGCTAAATCCTTGAATGCTATAAGGACTCACCAATCTTCAAGTCTTGCCTCTACTAAGATCCTAGCCATGGGGATGAGAATCTAGATCTCCGGACCCTACATTTAGATAAGTAATATAGGCAAGAGTATGCGTTAGTACAAACATGTACTAAATATGATAGCTTGCATAAACATCAACATAAGCATAAGAGTTAAACAACATAATTCGTAAACCATAAGCACTACAAGTGAATACCATCACTAGACATACTTACGATACTTCCTTGAAGTAACCTTGTTTCATCATGACCATGCTAACTTGATGTGAGAAGTAGTCAATTCTTAGTTGTTCCTATTATCCATAGAAGTCACATCTTGTCAATCCAAGCTAAGTCATTGTCCATGGAAGAGTACATCATCATGCCAATCCAAGCTACCCATGGAACGGTACCAACTCACCAATCCAAGCTACCATGGAGAGGTATGATCTCACTAATCCAAGCTACCATGAAAAGGTACCATATCCTTCCCAATTTAAGCTACCATGAAAATGCATCATATCCTTACCAATTCAAGCTACCCTTAAAAGGCATCATCTTCTTATCGATTAAAGCTACCATGAAAAGGCATCATATCCTTACCGATTCAAGCTACCATAAAAGGCATCCTCTCCTTACCGATTCAAGCTAGGTCTTATTATCATAACTCATAAGTTTTTACATTAATTTTAGGTGAGCAAGCCTTTCAACCTAGAATCATTCAATGTGAGAAAATCATTCACATTCATAACATAAGAAATTTATGTGGGAACTATCCCTTCCACAAGCATTGCATCAATAATTAACAATTAATAACACACGCTTTACTCTCAAAGCACTATATGTCATAATTATCATATATGCTTCTCTCAAGTAATTCAATATCATAATCATCTCATAAGATTAAATCCCAGAGCCATTCTAATGTATCTCATCAATCCTATAAGAATACATCTTAACCCACAAATTTTCCTATCATGGCATAAAACTCATTTACATCAATTTCATCTTTCTAGACATGGATTAGGCATGGGTACATGTAAATTCACCCTAAAAACGTGTAATCCTTTCAATTCAATCATAAACAATCATAATCCACTCAATTGGATCAACATTCATCAATACCCACAACTTTAGAAGAAAACCCTAACTCAAATTGGGGATTGTCTACTTTTCAATTGGGGAATCTTGGGGATTCCAATGAATAAAGCATTCCATGGATGAAAAGCCATCATACCTTCATAACAGAGCCCACAAATTCTTGAGGAATTGAGAGTTGACCTTGATCCTAGCTCCAACTCTTTCTTCTTCTTCAAGTTTTAGAGAGAGAAATATTTGAGAGGAAGACATTGAGATTTCTTTTGGGTTTTGGAAATAATGACTTGAATGAGTGAGTTTTGGGGTTAAAATCACTTATATAAGAGTCTTAGGCTTGGGTCAAACAATATAGCTTTGATTTAATTAAAACCGGAAAAGACCCATTTAGCCCCTAACTTACAAGGGACTGCCCCATCACCACGTGAGGCTCCATGAGCCGTGGTTCCATCCTTGGTCTTTGACCAATGGCTTGGCTTGCCACCACTTGCCCTGATAAAATTAAGTAAGGAACACGACCCCTCCTACTGCCCGTGTTGGCCTTCACGAGCCGTCAAGTGGCTCATGGGGAGGGTCTCATTCTAGATTTTAGGGGCTCACTGCCTCACCTTCACGCCCCTCACCACCACTCGTGGTCCCCACCATGAGGCGTCAAGGTGGTCGTGGTAGGTGAGCATAGCTTGGGTAGCTACTGCCAAGGCCCACGAGCACCATTACGAGCCGTGGTACCCTTCACGAGTCGTGTGGACCTTCGTAGAGGGTGTCAAGGCTATATTTTCTAATTCTTGACTTGAAACTTTGCCCCTCACTTACACTTCAAGATTCTGAGGTGTTATAGTACAAACAAAATACAATCACTATAAGTCCTAATGAATGCAAATAATAAGTAAATACCTATATTATCCTCCTTACATGGATCCCAATCATAATCTTATCTGAACTATGTGGATATGCATGTGCCATGAATCAACGCAAATATAACGTTCATTGGTACAGTACAAATATGTTTCTCTGTAGGTGTGTCATCAATCAATGTGAGCCTGAGGCTCTGTGGTACAATATATATATATGTTCTCCCATAGGTATAGCCTACACGACCTGTAGGCCCGATCTACCCGACCCGTAGGCTCGGTCTACCTGGCCTGTAGGCTCGGTATAAAAATCAATATGTACGGTCAAGAACCCAGCAATGTTAGTGTCTGCTAAGGCTAAAACAAGCTCATAGGCGGCAGCCAGTGTCACGACCTGGGAGTATCCCCTAGACGTAACACAGTGTACTTGACCCCGAAGGGGTCTCATAAAAGCCTCTAGCATCTTCATTACATGAGACATAGAAAATAATGCGGAAAATTTAAAACTATAACAATAGAATTCAAACTTCACTTTTACTAAAGGAAAATCATAGGAAATCTAGACTTTGTCTCACACACCATCTAAAACATAGGAATACAAAGTTTTGGACTTAGCCCTTTACGTCAATAAAAGTCTCAACATGAGAAATAAAATAGAACTAAGAAATAGGAAATCCCGTCCTCAAACTTGAGGACTCACCATGAATTGGAGATAAGCAATCCAAGTCTTCTTCAAAGGGAGAGTGAAAGTCACCTAGCCGGAACCTACAATCATTAAGATGTAGAAGGAATAAGGGGTTAGCACATAATATTTACTAAGTATGGAAACATGCATAAAATCCTTAAATATGATAAAAAGGACATTTTAGTTACAAAGTATGCATTTATCAAGTTTGGAAACCAACATGCATTCACAATATACAATACAAGCCATAATCACATATATATTCATACATGGTAACATCAACACCTTAGCAACCTCTAAGGCACACTTGTGCAATGTATGGTTGGCATCCCATAATACCAACCCTACTAAGTACCCCCTTGAAGCTCCCTTGGTCATGAATATCATAATTAGACCTCATTATAAACATTAGTCACCAATAAGGAAATAGTCATGAACATTACTTTGAGTACAAGGAAATTCATTCATAACAACTAACCATTCAAGACACATGTATGCATTTGTATCTCATCACAATATAAAGGAACCATCCCACAACATCCTACTAAGTCCACTTGTGCAATGTGGAAGTGATGTCCCATACCCCCACTTCTACTAAGTAAACTCACCAAGAATTCATAGTATAGTTCATGTCTCATTCATTATCTTTCATTTACAGAAGAATAACCATAACCGACTTAGACCATGTGAGCTACATGGAATCCGGTGTAATGTAACCTCACACCGAAAGAAGGTATCCTACTTGCCTAAGGTAGGACTAAATATGTTAGCTTCTAGGTGGATCCACTAGCTAAGTCCTATGTTGGCACATAGTTATGGGATTTGGAGATTGCTTTTAGAAACCAGCCCAACTGCATTGGCAGAGGAGCTTCCATCTCATGAGTTCACTTTGGATGACCCTCCCTATTGCATTGGCAGAAAGGCATTTACCTCATTGTCCATACCCACTCGGTACTAAGCATTATCTCCCAAATTATACAGAATTAGTCATTGAATTGTATTTACATGTGTGAAGGAGTGCTCTACCCTTCATTTAATACAACTCATAAAATAGCTCATAGATTCAATAATGTGAGAACTAACCTTCAATCTTATAATCATCATTAACATGTGAGTAAACCTTTCACATTATTGTTCATAGTGTTTTCATGAGAAATAGCCTTTCAATCAACACAACAACATCATCATCATCCTAGACAAATCATTCATGAACATCTAGTATAAGGGTAAGGGAAGATCAACCTTTAAACAATACCATACTTCACATATTAGTCATAGGAGATTTACTTTCTAAATGAATCAATAGTTTATACACATCTTGCATCCATATTTAGAAACCCTAGCTATTTACCCCTTTTCAAGGTCAT
The DNA here is from genome assembly GCF_000226075.1 of Solanum tuberosum. Classification (NCBI taxonomy): domain Eukaryota; kingdom Viridiplantae; phylum Streptophyta; class Magnoliopsida; order Solanales; family Solanaceae; genus Solanum; species Solanum tuberosum. The sequence goes on from NW_006239022.1 coordinate 222,491, forward strand.
GAATCGTGTCTCACAATTTCACCCCTAAAGATACTACAATAGGCATTAATAAAACAAGATTCAATAACTAAATTCACCTAGAAAGAATTCATAGTAATCATCTTTCATCAATACACCTATCACAATACTTGAAATTGGGGTCATAGGGTAGTTCATGGGTTCATGGAGAATTTTACAATGAAAATAACCATTAAATATCAAATCATCCATAATATAATGAAATTAACATAATAAAATTGTTTATAGGAAGACCCCATGGTTGGAATGAAAACCCTAGTTTTTGAACAAGCTACCAATTTCGAAATCTAGAGTTAAAGGGCTTCATGGAGAAAAGTGTTCCATGAATCAAAGTCCCCATACCTTAATTGATGTTTTCCCACGAAATTGGAGTGAAAATCTTGGAGCTTGAACTCTAATCTTGGGCTTCTTTTTTATTCTTCAATGGAGTTTAGAGAGAATATTTTTGGGAGGGAAGTTGGTTGAGTTTGAGTTTGTGAGTTATGATAGTTAAAAGACTTGTTTAATACTTAAAAATACTTTTACTTAAAACAACTCATAATAACCGTCCCTCACCCTAACTTAACTAATTAGTAATTTACTAAACTACCCCCACATAGGCCGACTTAAGGCAGCCTTCCTAGGCCCCATCCACGAGACCCCGACCACGGGGAGTGGTTTGAACCACGGACCATACTGGTCACTCGTGGTTTGGGTCTGAAGCTGGCCTTTTGGCCTTGGTCTAGGACCCATCCACGAGCCCCCATCTACGGGGCGTGGTGTGGTCCATGGACCGTGTTGTGCACATGTGATTTGGGGCAAAGACTAAGGGATTTTAGGGACCATTGAGTTGGCTAAGTCTTGATTCACGATTCCCATCTACGGGGCGTGAGTCAGTCCACGCCACGTGGTCCCTATTCTGTAGGTGATGTTATTTTTGAAAGATTTTAGAGCAGATCATTGGCTCTTATCAAGGACCCTTAGGAGGTCCTTGTGGGAACCATGCCTTGACGTTTAGGCACTAGGACCTTAGAACTAAATTAGGTAAACTATTTTAGGACTTTAACCTTATGTCTTAACTTCATTAGGCTATTAGACTACACATTAGGCTCTAGCTTAGGTCATTAGATTTTCAGGGTGATATATTATCTCCCCCTTGGGAACATTCATCCTCGAATGATGACCAAAACACCGAACTAAGTTAGAAACTCTAGACTAACAGCCCCATCATGCATGAAACGCCAAAATGTGCAAAACTCACAATGCACTATTCAAAAGGAGGAAACTCCAACTCCATTTCACAACACGGCCAAAGCAATACAAGAATGTAGGAACTACATCTACGAACTCAATATGCATGCAACTCATCAATTCACATAAGCATGGGAGGAACTAACTTCTCCAACTCAAGTAAGCTCAACACAACAATATAGAGCGAACATGTCATCTCATCAACAAATCATTAAGCATGTTCATCATTTCATCTCATGGAGTAAATAATGTAATCATCATACAAAAATGCAAATCAACATGAGCAACATTTACATCAGGAAAACTCAATATATGCTAAACATGAATTCTCACAAGAACAAGCACTATTTGAAGGAAATCATGGAAAATTCATACCACGCACATGACTCCCAAAACACTTAAACTCAAGAGGATTTACTTACTTCAAGTTTGAATAGGAGTAGAAGGAAAAAGATGAGGATAACGGGACTTCATATCGGCCTCGGCCTCCCATGTAGCACCCTCAACTAAGTGATTCCTCCATAGAACCTTAACGGAAGCTACTTCCTTATTACTCAACTTTTTCACTTGCCGGTCCAAAATCTTAACCGGGACTTCTTCATAAGAAAGGTTCTCATCAACTCCTAAACCTTCTAAAGGAAAGATGGAAACCGGATCACCAATAAACTTTTTGAGCATGGAAACATAAAACACCGGGTGAACCGGAGCCAACTCATTTGGCAAGTCCACCTCATAAGCAACTTTCCCAATATGCTTCAAGATTTGGTATGGGTCCACATACCGGGGACTAAGTTTCCCCTTCTTGCCAAACCTCATAACACATTTCATAGGCGAGATTTTCAAGTAGACCCAATCACCAACCTCAAATTCAAGATCCTTTCTTCTAATGTCGGCATACGACTTTTGCTGACTTTGGGCCGTCTTCAACCTTTCTCTAATGAGTCGAACTTTCTCAATGGCATCATACACTAGTTCGGGACCAATTAGAGAAAACTCAACTACCTCAAACCACCCAACCGGAGATCTACACCTTCTTCCATATAGTTCTTCAAACAGATCCATGGCAATGCTAGAGTGGTAACTATTGTTGTAGGCAAATTCTATCAAAGGAAGATGATAGTGCCAATTACCTTTGAAATCTATCACACATGTCCTCTAAGGTTGTAATGGTCTATTTCGCTTGACCATCCGTTTGAGGGTGGAAGGCGATACTAAGTTTAACATTGGTACCAAGTCCTTATTGAAACTCCTTTCAAAAATATGAAGTAAATTCAGTACCTCTATCCGATATGATGGATAAAAGAATCCCATGCAACTTCACTACCTCCGTGATGTACAACTTAGCATAGTCTTCTGCCGAGAAAGTAGTCTTGACGGGAAGGAAATGGGCTGATTTCATCATCCTATCAACAATGACCCAAATAGAATCGTGTTGCCTTCGAGTACGAGGAAATCCCACAACAAAGTCCATATTCACCTCCTCCCACTTCCAAGTGGGAATATTTATATCTTGGAGCAAACCTCCCGGTTTCATGTGCTCAACCTTGACTTGTTGACAATTAGGACATTTGGTCATAAAACCCGCTATATCTTTCTTCATACCATTCCACCAATAGATTTCCCATAGGTCATGGTACATCTTGGTGGCTCCCGTATGAATAGAATATCGTGAACCATGAGCCTCTTCTAATATTTTCTCCCTCAAACCATCAACATCCGGAACACACAACCTACCTTGGTACCTAAGCACCTCATCTCCCCTTGGGAGAAGACCTCAACGGACTTATTGAGAACCGACTCTTTCAATTTCATCAAAATAGGATCAAGATGTTGCTTAGACTTTACATCAACCACAAAGGATGATTCGGAACTATGATGAACCATAACTCCACCCTTGGTGGAATCCACAAGTTGGACACCTAGACGGGCTAACCTATGCACATCACGAACCAATTCCTTCTTCTCATCTCCTACATGAGCCACACTACCCATGGACAATCTACTTAAGGGATCCAAAACTACATTGGCTTTGTCGGGGTGGTAAAGGACACTCGTGTCATAATCCTTTAAAAGTTCTAACCACCTTCTTTGTCGGAGATTCAAATCTTTTTGGTCTAAACACATATTGAAGGCTCTTGTGGTCGATAAACACATCTACATGCACCCCATAGAGATAGTGTCTCCATATTTTCAAAGAAAACACCACCGCCGCTAGTTCGAGATCATGAGTTGAATAATTCTTTTCATGTACCTTGAGTTGCCTTGAAGCATAGGCAATCACTTTACCCCGTTGCATGAGGACACATCCCAAACCCACTTGAGAAGCGTCACAATATACCACAAAACCCATCGATACCCTCCGGTAAGGTCAACACCGGAGTGGATGTAAGTCTATTCTTCAATTCTTGAAAGCTTTTCTCACAAGCCTCCGACCACACAAACTTTGCTTTCTTTTGAGTTAAGGTCGTTAATGGAGAAGAAATAGAGGAGAAACTCTCAACAAACCTCCTATAGTAACCGGCCAAACCCAAAAAGCTTCTAATATCGGTAGGAGCTAGAGGTTTAGGCCAAATCTTGATCGCATCTGTCTTCTTAGGGTCAACCTCTATACCCATGCCCGACACAATATGACCAAGGAAAGCAACCGATCTTAGCCAAAACTCACACTTGCTAAACTTAGCATATAATTTGTGGTCTTTAAGGACTTGCAATACTATCCTCAAATGCTTCATATGATCACCCTCACTCCTTGAATAGATCAAAATATCATTAATAAAGACAATCACAAACGAACCAAGATACTGCCTAAATACCCTATTCATTAGATCCATGAATACCGTCGGGGCATTTTTTAGACCAAAGGACATGACTAGGAATTCATAGTGACCATATCTTGTTCGGAAGGTCGTCTTAGGAATGTCAACCTCTCTCACCCTAAGTTGGTGGTAGCCCGACCTTAAGTCAATCTTCGAAAAGTAACTCGCCCCTTGGACTTGGTCAAACAAATCGTCAATTCTAGGGAGAGGATACTTATTCTTTATAGTGACCTTGTTCAATTGGCAGTAATCAATACACATCCTAAGGGACCCGTCTTTCTTTTTCACAAATAATACCGGAGCACCCCATGGAGATATGCTTGGTTAAATGAAACCCTTGTCTAGCAAGTCTTTCAGTTGTGCCTTTAATTCTTTTAATTCCACCGGAGCCATCCGGTAAGGGGGAATTGATATGTGTTGAATATCCGGCAAAAGATCGATGCCGAAGTCTATTTCCCGTTTGGGAGGAATTCCGGGAAAGTCATCGGGAAAGACTTCCGGAAATTCCCTTACTACGGGGACCGACTCTAAAGGAGGAGTCTCAGACTCGATGTCCTTAACTCTTACCATATGATAGATACAACCCTAAGAAATCATTTTATAAGCCTTTATACATGAAATGAATTGACCTCTAGGGATTGAATTCCCCCCCTTCCATTCCAAAATGGGCACATTTGTAAATTGAAACTTTACTACCCAAGTTCTACAATCAATGGAAGCAAAACAAGCATGCAACCAATCCATCCCCAAGATTACATCAAAATCAAGCATGTCTAATTCAACCAAATCTACCAAAGTGACTTTGTGAGACAAAGAAATAGGACAACTCCTATATACTCTTTTAGCTACAACCGAGTCACCAACAGGGGTAGACACAGAAAAAATTTCTTTTAAATCTTCGGGAGGCACTTCAAATTTCATAGCCACAAAAGGAGTAACAAAAGATAAAGTGGCACCGGGGTCTAATAATGCATAAACATCAATTGAAAATACTTGCAACATACCAGTAACAACGCCCGGGGACCCCTCTTGATCATCTTGGGATTGGAGAGCATAGAAGCGATTTTTCTTGGGAGCATTGGGATTTGAACCACTTGGAGGAGCTTGGTTACCCTCTTTCCCCTTGGCCGCACGAGTTGGACACTCTTTCAATTGATGTCCACTTTTGCCACATTCATAGCACACACCCATTCCAGCAAGAAATTTCCCCTCATGTTTCTTACCACACTTGGCACATGTAGGTCTCTCCATGGAAGATCCACTCCTATTACCTCCTTGAGTCTTAGGGTTAGACACCCTATCTTTGTTGGGTATTTGAGCATTAAAGGAGCATTGGTTGGAAAACCACTTTTTGAACCTTGGTCCACTTTGACACTCAAACTTACCCTTAGAAGAATTACCATCATCGGACCTTGTCCTCTTTACCTCTCTATTCTTCTTCCTAAGCCTTGATTCATCAACTTGTTGAGCATAGACCATTAGACGTGAAATTTCCATGTTGTCATGAAGCATAGCCGCACGACATTCTTCCTTAATTGAATCGGACACACGCATCACGAATCGGATCATCTCATCTCTAGGATTAGACACCAAAGATGGGGCATATTTGGACAACTTAGTGAATTTCAAGGAGTATTCTTGGACACTCATAGGTTGATAAATTCCTCCACCTTTGCTTCCCTCTTTTCCCGTGGAAAGAACCTATCAAGGAATGCCTTTTTGAACACTTCCCAAGTTATGGGACCCGCTCTTATAGCCCTATTATTCTTCCATTGAGAAAACCATACTTAGGCCACATCCTTCAATTGATACCCTGCTAGTTCGGCTTTCTCTATAGAGGTCACCCCCATAGATCACCCCCATAGCATCCACTATCTTGTAGACCTCTTCCAAAACTCTTGTGGGTCTTCATTCACCTTGGAACCCAAGAAAATAGGAGGGTTCATCCTAGTAAAGTCTCTTAACCTTGAAGCCATGGTGCTTGCATTAGGATTCACTCGGGGTCCAACTTCCCTATTTGCTTGAGCCGTTATAGCTTGGGATTGAGTGGTGACGGCTTGAGTTTAAACCATCATAAGTTGAGTCAAGGTTTGGAGAGCCGCCCTTATCTCCACATTCATCATAGCTCCATCATCATTAAGAACTTGAGGAACTTGAGGACCTTGAGGGTCTTGAGGAGGAACTCCCTCATTCACTCGCCTTTCTTGTATTCATTTCCTATAATCACAAGAGAAGGGTTAGAGGAAAAGATTTCATAGAGTTAGAACTCTAAAGCACGACTAAAGAGTAATGAAAGAAGTGAATGTTCCTAAGCATCTTATAGCCTCTTATTCATAAGTGTGGCACACTTCACACTCATGAACAAGACCCTACCAGACATGGTGCATGAGACATCAACCTAAATATTATTACCAGAACCATATGTTCTGATACCAAATTTGTCTCTACCCGAGAGTATCCCCTAGACGATACACGGTGTACTTGACCCTGAAGGGGTCTCATACAAGCCTCTAGCATCATCATTACATAAGACATAGAAAATAATGCGGAAAATTTAAAACATAAACAATAGAAGTCAAACTTCACTTTTACTAAACAAAAATCATAGGAAATCTAGACTTTGTCTCATACACCATCTAAAACATAGGAATACAAAGTTTGGGACTTTTCCCTTTACGTCAATAAAAGTCTCAACATGAGAAGTACAATAGAACTAAGAAATAGAAAATCCCGTCTTCGAACTTGAGGACTCACCACGACTTGGAGATAAGCAATCCAAGTCTTCTTCAAAGGGAGAGTGAAAGTAACCTTGCCGGAACCTACTCTCATTAAGATGTAGAAGGAATAAGGGGTTAGTACATAATATGTACTAAGTATGGAAACATGCATAAAATCCTTAAATATGATAAAAAAAAAAAAGATATTTTAGTTACAAAGTATGCATTTATCAAGTTTGGAAACCAACATGCATTCACAATATACAACACAAGCCATAATCACATTTATATTCATACATGACATCAATACCTTAGCAACCTCTAAGGCACACTTGTGCAATGTATTGTTGGCATCCCATAATACCAACCCTACTAAGTAGCCCCCCCCCCCCACCTCCCTTGAAGCTCCCTTGGTCATACATATCATCATTAGACCTCATTATAAACATTAGTCAACAATAAGGAAATATTCATGAACATAACTTTGAATACAAGGAAAGTCATTCATAACAACTAACCATTCAAGACACATGTATGCATTTGTATCTCATCACAATATAAAGAAACCATCCCACAACATCCTACTAAGTCAACTTGTGCAATGTGAAAGTGAAGTCCCATACCACCACTCCTACTAAGTAAAATCACCCATAATTCATAGTATAGTTCATGTCTCATTCATTATCTTTCATTTAGTGAAGAATAGCCATAACTGACATAGACCATGTGAGCTACATGGAATACGGTGTCATGTAACCCCACACCGAAAGAAGGTGTCCTACTTGCCTAAGGTAGGACTAAATGTGTTAGGTTCTAGGTGGATCTACTAGCTAAGTCCTATGTTGGCACATAGTTATGGGATAGGGAGATTGGTTCTAGAAACCTGCCCTATTGCATTGGCGGAGGAGCTTCCATCTCATGAGTTCACTTTGGATGACCCTCCCTATTGCATTAGCGGAAGGGCCTTGACCTCATTATCCATATCCACTCGGTACTAAGCATTATCTCCCAAATTATACATAATTAGTCATTGAATTGTATTTGCATGTGTGAAAGAGTGCTCTACCCTTCATTCAGTACAACTTATAAAATAGCTCATAGATTCAATAAAGTGAGAACTAACTTTCAACCTTAGAATCATCATTAACGTGTGAGTAAAACTTTAACATTATTGTTCATAGTGTTTTCATGAGAAATAGCCTTTCAATCAACAGAACAACATCATCATCATCCTAGACAAGTCATTCAGGAACATCAAGTATAAGGGTAAGGGAAGAACAACCTTTCAATAATCACATACTTCACACATTAGTCATAGGAGATTTACTTTCTAAGTGAATCAATAGTTTGTACACATCTTGCATCCATATGTACAAACCCTAGCAATTTACCCCTTTTCAAGGTCATGAATCATGTCTCACAATTTTGCCTAAAGATACTACAATAGGCATGAATAAAACAAGATGAAATAACTAAATTCACCTAGAAACAATTTATAGTAATCATCTTGCATCAATACACCCATCACAATACTTGAAATTGGGGTCATGGGGTAGTTCATGAGTTCATGGGAAATTTTTTATGCCGTAATTTTCCTATCTTTAGAAAAATCACTACTTTGAAATGTACTAAGTATAAAACAATTCGAGAAAAATATTTAGAAAAGAGTCGCCACTTAATTTTTTTAAAGAAATTAAGAAAACTTAATTTAAAAAGGCTTTAACAGATTAACCTTAAAAAAATTAGAGAAAAATGGTTAAGAAGTTCTTATTTCTACTCTAAGAAGGTATTAGCACTTAAATTAGCCGCTAACATGCGGCTATCCTACGACTTGACTAAAATAATTTTTTGACTATTTTTTTGGGAAAATGATTTAACATAAAAACTAATAATTTATAATATTTGATTAACTTTGAGAAAATAATTAAATAAATGACACATTTCATTTTTATTTTCTAAAGAGAGGGACCTAAAATTAGACATTGGAATTAAAATGCAAGTGATTAGAATATTAATAAAACTAGATTAATTAGAATTTATTTAATTCATTTTGAAATAATAATTTAAACCAATTTAATAAATTAAAGCATGAAAATGGTTTTAAATTAATTGACTAACCTTGTTGAGAAAATGACTAAGTAAGTATTTTTTTTTTTTTTAATTGATTTGAAAAGGTTTTGACTAACATTTTTAAAGTTTATTTGAGAAAAATACTTTAACTTAAAAATAATTTTTAAAAATGAAGAAAATGTGATTAAGTGAAAAGCATTAAAGAACATCTCTTTTTAAGAACCAAAGGTTTAACTTAATTGAAGATATAAAATTTTGACCATTATACTTGATTAATAAAATAAATGAACACAAAAAACATGAAATGTATTAAAATTAAACCAACACAAAGAAAATAACCCATCTTTTGGGGAATCTAATTAAGCTAATTAACAATTCTAAAGTTAGAGTTAATGATAAAAAAAACAATAAATGAAGACAATTAAATAATTTAAAGGTAAAGGAAATGAATTTGTGCCCCCTTTTGGGCCAATTTCGCTGAAATTATTTTGGGCCTTTACTCAGTTCCATTTTTGTATACACGAGTTGTATATCAATGTATACAGCTCGTATATGAGCCCCATTCCCTATCTTACAGACCTGTACCAGCTTCTGGTGGACCTGTTCCTACAATTTCTAGCCTTGTTTTGCCTTCAACCTGTACACTGCTTTGATTTTTTGGCTTACTCGTTAAGAGGTAGAATTGGGCCTTTGGCCCAACGAGGAGATTGAAGGAGAGGAGATAGGAGTTCATGTTGAACTCGGAGAAAATTTCACATGTAAAAAAAACAAGAAAATGCATATTAATACTTAAAATAATAACTGTGCATTAAAATGAAACTACACAACTTCTGAATTATTGCAATGATCTTTAATAAACATAATGGGACTAAGATGAACTAGTAGGGAAGAGTAACAAGGACTTACTAGTTTCAATTAAGAGCACAACATATATAATACATTTAAATTAGTCCAGACCACTAAATTAGTCCATAAACAAACAGATAGCACTCCCTTCACATGACCAAAGATCGGACAATTAAAAACAATATGGCAAACAACACTGATGTATCACTTGCCTGCATTAATTAGGCACAAAAAAATGCATTCAATTTCCTCAAAGGAAAAAGAAGTGTCTTGAGACGATGAAACTCAACTACTATATTCTTAACAATTCTAATAATGACAAACTAGATTTTTTAGCTAATTAATAAGTCATACAAGTGATTTGGCTGAAAAATAAATGCTAAGGGAGAAGATGGGATCTAATAAGGAAGAATATGGGATGTAATAAGGAAGATACCAAACAACAACTAATGGAATTTAAGACCCAAATCAGAACATCTTCACACAACCCATAAATTTGAACTTAAATAGCCTCCTTTGACTCTAAATAAACACATTAAAGTTAATGTCACAGCTAACCTTAAACAAATATTATTGCTATAAGGCATCCAAGCTGATTACATTAGCAGGAGAAGTCAGGGGAAGTTGGGGCAATTTAGGGGGGAAATCCGTTAGAAATTCAAACAAAAATTTGATTTTTTTCTTCTCTTTTCAAAGCAACAGCGATGGTTGTTGTGCAGGCCTGCGACTTTCGCGAAAGGGGGGGAAAAGGGGACGTGAGGTGATCGATTAGGCTGCTAGGGTTATGGGTTTTGCAGAGTAGTTGGACGATACTTCTGGGTTCTCCGCGATTTTCGCTGAGGAAGAAGACGCGTGAAGATGATGAATGTAGGGGCGGTCGGGTTTGCTGCGTTGTACTGTTACTAGTTTTGTTGGAAAAGGAATTGGGTTTTTGGTGTTGATATTGGATGGGCTGATTGTATCGAAGGTTTTTGGGCTTGGTATTAAAAAGAATTGGGCTCAGATTTGGTCTTGAAATTGGATGGAAATGGGTTTTGAAAAGTAATTCAAAAATGTGGTCTATTTAACTTAAGAAAATAACCACGTGAATTGCAAATCCCATCAAATTGAGACTATCGGTTGAAATCGGCCAAAATTAAAATAAAATGAATTAATATAATTAATTAACAAGCTTCTTAATGTTAACGAAAATAAAATAATTAAATTAATTGTAAACTAATTAACTCAAAAATATAAACTATATATTAACTAAACTAATTAACCAAGTATTTAAGTAAAACTAAAATCTTTTTGAGACGATTTTTAAATATTAATAAAATATACTAAAGATATACGAAATTATATAGGCTTTAAAAAATGACAAAATTACTTAAAATGACTTGGAAAATATTTTGAATTTTATAAAGTCAATTATTTCAAATCGTTTGGAATTTAAGAAGCTCGATGATTAACATATATTATGAAGGGTCAAAATTGGGTGTCAACAACTGTCCCTCGTTTGACTTGGATTGATGAATGCAATCCGAGGCAAATGAAATTAACGAATCCAATTTTGACCCACCACATCTTCATCTTTAGGAAAGGGATTTTGGTACAAACTTTAGGAATTATGGCCGAACCCCGGTGTCGGGTTTCCTACACATCTTCCCGGTCGGCATTGCTTTCTGGAAAATATACTTCAACGGATCCTTTCTAGAAATAAGGTATGTGGTATAAGAAGACAAATACTGTCTCAGCTTCTGAACAATCCAGGTCAAAGGACAACATGTCCTCTCCAAAAGAGTGTAACGAGCCTCATATGGAGTGAATTTCTTGCTCAGGTAATAGATGGCTCGCTCCTTCTTCCCAATTTCATCATGTTGACCAAGCACGCATCCGAATGCGTTATCCGAGACAGACAGATACAGTAACAATGGACTTCCTTCCCGTGGAGGAATCAACACCGGTGGATTGGAAAAATAGTTCTTGATGGCATCAAAAGCAGTTTGACATTCTCTGGTCCACTTGGTCAAGGCATCTTTTTTCAACAACCTAAAGATGGGCTCACACACCACGGTAGATTGAACTATGAACCGGCTGATGTAGTTCAACCTTCCCAGGAAACTCATCACGTCATTCTTGGTCTTCGGAAGAGGTAACTCTTGAATCGCTTTGATCTTAGAAGGGTCAAACTCAATTCCCCTTCTACTGACTATAAACCCAAATAACTTGCCATCTGGCACTCCAAAAGCACATTTGGCGGGATTTAACTTCAAATTGTATTGGTGTAGACGATCAAAGAATTTCCTCAAGTGAGTCAAGTGATCCAAACTCTCGCGGGACTTGATTATGACATCATCTACATACACCTCGATCTCGTTGTGAATCATATCTTGAAAGATGGTTGTCATAGCCCTCATATAAGTGGCACCAGCATTCTTGAGACCAAAAGGCATCACTCGGTAATGATAAACACCCCAAGGCGTAATGAAGGCTGTCTTTTCTGCATCTTCTTCATCCATCAGGATCTAGTGATAGCCCGCAAACAATCCACAAACGACTGCATCTCATGCTTGGCACATTTATCAATGAGAATGTGGATGTTTGGCAATGGAAAATTATCTTTCGGGCTTGCTTTGTTAACATCTCTGTAGTCGACAAAAATTCTGATCTTTTCGTCTTTATTGGCAACCAGAATAACGTTGGCTAACCAAGTCGGATATTGCATCACTTCCACTACTTGAGACTCGATCTATTTGGTAATCTCCTTTTTTATCTTCAAACTCAACTCAGGCTTAAACTTCCAAGTCTTTTGTTTTACTGGACTGAATTCTGGATTAAGCAGTAACTTATGGGAGACCATATTCGTACTCAGCCCTGGCATATCTCTGTAAGACCAGGCAAATACATCAATGTATTATCTATCCAAACGAACCAGGTCTCTTCTTTGATGTACGATCAGATGGACACTAATTTTGACTTCTTTGACACAATCCTCATCTCCAAGATTCACAGTTTCGGTTTCCTCTAAATTCGGCTTGGGTTGATTCTCGAATTGTCGAAACTCCTCAACAACATGTTCGGGTACCATATTTTCTTTTTCGTATTCCTCGCATTCATCATCGCTTACCTCATTTCGTTCACTCGGATCATGACATGACATGACATGACATTGGCAGGTTTTAAATTAATATTACTAAAATCATAACCAAACAAAGTTAGGAAAGTAAAATATAAACAGATAAGTAAACAAATTTTCGATAAAAGAGGCTTTCATTTAAATTGAAAAACAAGCACAAACTTTAGCCATGGCTAAGGGCCATTTCACCTTTTTAAACAGCACAGGGGAATTTAAAAAAAACTCAAACAATAAAAGAAAATTGCATAAATGGTGGGTCTCGGGCCTCTTCTGGACTACCACCGTTTTTCAAAACGAACATAAATATGCGTCATTTCTACCAAGATGAACGGGGGATCAAAAGCGGCATGGAGGTCCAATTCTGCAACTGCTCGTCTAACTCGGCATCGCGAATTCCTGAGGTCCCAGCTTCATCCTCCATGACTGCGTCAACTTCTTCGAACATTCCCCAAATTCCTTCCCCCAGACCGCTGTCGATGGCATGCTCTCGCACCGGGCATGACTGGTATAAGTGAGGCATTGGTCTGGCAAGCACCCAATCAGCACTCTTGTTCATCAGCATCTATGGGGACATACCCCAAACCAAACTTTGTTCCTCTGGCGGGAATATAAATAGGCCCGACAATTCCTTGGAAATGCTTTCCTAACCCAAAACCTGGTTCGAAACCGCTCCAGAGCATAACAGTAGCAATCATCTTGTACACAGAAGGCATAAAGGGCTGTGGAGCCAAATCATCACCGGTGGCATTTACCAGCTCCATCGTGTAGAAATCACAACCTTGGGAGACCTCATTAATGATCGGCGCATACCCATTGGAATGGCTCCCTTCACCATGAATGACCAATTCCTAGTCTTTCCAAACAAATTTCATTAGTTGGTGAAGGGTAGAAGGTACAGCCCCAGCCATGTGGATAAACGTTCTTCCCAGAAGCAAATTGTAGCTAGTATTGATGTCCAACACCTGAAATGCCACATTGAGTTCTGCAGGACTTATCTGAATATCCAAGTTTACTGTCCCTATCGTGTCTCTCTGCATTCCATCGAAAGCTCTCACATTTACCTGGTTTTGTTGAACCTTTCCCAAGTTGAATTTCAGTTGTTTGAGAGTCGAAAGTGGGCAGGTGTTGAGACCAGACCCATTGTCGACCAGAACACAATTTATAACTTTGTCTCGGCATTTGATTGTGACGTGTAGAGCTTTGTTGTGCACTCTTCCTTCAAAGGGCAACTCTTCGTCACAAAAATTGATTCGGTGTCCTTGAATGACCTGGTTTATCATGGCTTCTAGATTGTCACTGTTAGTACCCACAGGCACATAAGTATCATCCAAGGCCCTCATCAGAGCCTGCCTATGCATTTGCTAACACATCAACAAGGCCCATACATAAATCTGAGTCAGCATCTTCTCCAAATGCTTCACAAACGAATAATCTTTCGGCTGCATTTTTCTCTAGAACTCTTCAGCCTCGACTTCACTGATCGGTCTTTTTGTTTGGTCCTTCTTCTGCCCTCCTTGAGCCAACTCTTCCGGTGTTAACATCTACCAGATCTGGTCATGCCTTGAGTGGCAGCCGTTTCAATCACAAACGTTGGTCGGGCATGAGTTTCTCTTGGCACCAAGGTAACAGCCTTCTCGGGTGTTAGAATCACAAACTCTTTCTTTTGTCTAATGCTCAACGAGGCTACAACATTTTCCAGTTCATCAGGAGCGATCGGAACTATTGCCTTTGTCACGCACCAATCATCATCTGTCTCTATCATAATGATAGTGACACCTCCATGATTTGGCAAAGGATTACTATTGACATTGGGTGCGATTGTCTGAAGAGAGACCAAGTTATGGTCAATCAGGTCTTGGATCTTATGCTTTAGGTTGATACAGTCCTCGGTATCATGTTCAATATCGTTGGAGTGATATGCGCACCTCTGGTCAGGTCTGTAAAACTTTGAGCTAGTGTCAACCGGCTTGGGTCCTACTGGATGAATATATCCTGCCATAGTTAATCGCTCGAATAGCTTTGTACGGCTTTCAATGAGCGGAGTGAAAATTCTAGCAGGCTTTTTCTCAAATCTAAGATGGGGGGATCGTAATTGCCTTGTTGAGGAGGAGGCATTTGACGATAATTTGGAGCGTTTGGACGGGGGCTTGATATCTTAGATATGGATTGGTTTGGTAGTTTGGTAATTTGCTTGAACGTTAGCACAGTTGGGGGCGATGTTCCAATAGTGATGAGGTGGAGTTTGGTAAACTGGAGGGGGAATTTGGTAGATAGGAGGGGGAGTATTTTGATAACTGGGAGGATGGGTACTTTGGCAGCTAGGGGGAAGGGTATTTTGATAACTGGGGGGGAGGGGTATTTAGGTAATCATCTAATGCATAACAAGCCGGGTACGAACTCTGTGAAGGTCGAGAACGACCTTGGTATGATAAGGATTTCCTTGGGGTCTTCTTCCCCTCATAAGAGATAGAAGACACATCTTCTCTTTTCTTCTTCAACAAACCCGAGGATCCGGGCGAGGAAGCAACACGGGAAATCTTCCCGGTTCTTAATCAATCTTCGATAGTCTCACCTACTTTGACTATCTCAGCAAACTTCGATCCAACGAGCAACATAATTCTATCATAATATTCGGGCTCTTGAACCCGCACAAATACTTCGACAATTTCCTTCTCAGATATTGGAGGCCGAACTCTAGCTGCCTCCTTTCTCCATCTGTATGCAAATTCTCTGTAACTTTCATTTGATTTCTGCTTCATTTTTTCCAAGGAATAGTGATCAGGAACGATATCCACATTGTAGGTGAATCGTTCAATAAAGTCCTTGGCCAGAGCATTCCAACTAGGCCACTGTCTGGTTTCATGCGATGTAAACCATTCCAGAGCCTCTCCACTCAGACTTCGGCTAAAAGTCGCATCAGTAAAGCTTCATCTCTTCCAACTCCCACGAGTTGGTCACAGTAGGCCCTCAGGTGCGCTAAGAGGTTCCCTATTTCTCCGAAAACGTCGAATTTTGGCACCTTGAACCCTTCTGGGAGGTCCAAATTCGGATGAATGCATAAATCCTCATAACTCAAACCGGCGACTTCAGGAATACACTGCAACTCTTTCATGGCCTTTCGAATATCTTCCTTCATATCCAGCTTGGTGGCCTCTTCCTTTGACATCGACTCTCTCTCTCTCTCCTCATAGTGGTCGAGCTCAGAACCATTGGCGACATGCTCATTGGGGACCGAGATTTGGAAAGTGGCTTTTTGAGGTAGGGGTGGAGCAATATAGGGACTTTTGGCATTTTGAGGGGCTTGATAGTTTTGAGGGAAAGTCTGGGGCTGGTATACTGATTTTGGTGGTGGAGGGAAGTGTGCGGGTGGTTACCATTTTTTTGTTTTGAGGAGGCGGACAAGCTTGAAGTTTGGCATTTTGAAGAGGGAGTGGCAATTGAGGGTTGGTACTTTGAGGAGGAGGTGGTTTTTGGTAAGAGGATGAGGCATAATGGAGATTTTGGGTGGTTAAGTCGATTATGGAGAGATTCTGAGCGGGACAGGAGGGTGGGTTTTGAGCTTGTTCTGCATTTGAAGGAGGAAAGTGAAGTGGAGGCTGATAGCATCCAAGGAAGCTCTACTCCATTGAAGGACAAGGATGAAGCTTTAGAAACTCCAAGGAGGCCCATAACAAGATCTCAAACCAAGGAGTTCAATGATAAGCTCAATGGGCTTCAATCGCTGATCCAAATGTGTCTTATTGGGGAAGAAGAGCTCAACCCCAAGGGAGAGGAATTGTCCAAATGCTACAATTATTTGGTGGCCCAAATTCAAGCCCAAGATGAGGAATTTTAAGGTCCAATTTCGTGCAAATAAGGTCAAGAAGAGTCCAAGAATCAGCCACAACAAGAGTTGCTTTCTGCCCAAGTTTTGAGAGAAGACTAGTCAAACTTTCCAAGATTGTCAAGATTCTTTTCCTAGTTGGGATTTACCTTATTTATTTATTTATATATAGGTTATTAATATTTTCCTTAGTCTATTTATGGTCTCCTAAGTACCATTTAATGCTTTCCTAGAAGTACTAAATTTGTTCCTAGTTAGGTTACTTTATTTCCTTTCTAGAGTAGGATTCCTTGTAATTGTCTTTCTAGGGTTTGGCTGACCTTTTAGCTTCTTATAAGGGGTCTTGGACGTGCTTCCCCCTTCTCCTATATATAGGAGTCCTTTTCATTCATTAAAGACAATTTAGATTGATATTAATAATATTTGAGAGAGTTCTTTGAACCTTTGTGACTTGTTCTTTGAGAATTTATCTTTAAACCTTTACTAGTTTCATAGTTTAAGGTATAAAGTAACTTCTTCTTGTGATATCTTTGGTTTCTTTTTGGTATTCTTTAGAAGGTGATTAGTTTCTACATACTAATTATTGTCTTTAGTTACTCATAAAGCGGTCAAGATCCGAATCTATCGTTTTGATTCGTTTTCTCAAGTAAAGGCGTTAGATTTCTTCCATAAATCTATACGTTGTTACTTGGATCTTTTCAAGGCCTTAGAACATCTAATTCTTGGAAATTCGTGGATCTTTCCTTCGAATCTCCCATATCTTTAGTTAGTTTTGTTGTTTCTTTTCTTGAGCATAAATTTTATGTATTGTGCTAAATATTATATTTTATTTGTAGGATTAAATTGGTGAAGAAACGAAGAAGTTTGGAGCTAAGACAAATTAAAAATGAAAGATTGAAGAAGGAAATCAAGCAGGCAGCTTAATGGATTAAATTTATTAAAATAATATATTCCTATATATCGTGCAAAGTTGAATGCCAATTCAATGCGAATTAGGCTGGCTGCTGCCATGTGTCAGCTGACCGGCGTCTCTCTGCCGTCAACAATTTGGAGAAATCACACGTGCGTACAGTGCAAATCCAATTTAATTGGGTTTTGTTTTCCTAATTTGTCTTGAACTTAATTATTTTATTTAGGGTTTCTATGTCTATAAATAGGGCCTGAAAAAGTATTCTTTAGGGAGCCAAGAACCAAGATACAAGACACAATATAAATTTTCTTCTAGCTTAGGAACTTTGGAAGAGCCTCCGTGAAGGCCGGAGAATTATGGTTTATTCTTTCTTCTCCTTTATTATTTATTTGTATTCATGATTAATAAAAGATAGTTTAGCTATTGTTCTTAACTTTTTATGATTAACACAAGCATATTTATTTTAATAAATTTTGATTGTGTTTTGGAGATAATGAGTACCTAACTTTCATAACTAGGGTTGTGGAAACCATAAGCGATTAACAAAGTATGAATAATAACTAAGTAATTCTTGAATAGTGTTGAAGCATGCATTGATAATTCTTTCGTTTAGAAGTCTTTTTAACG
>NW_006239022.1:240713-260843 GCF_000226075.1 Solanum tuberosum
AACATCGATGTGATGTCTAATATGAGGTAAATGTAAGGGTTAGTAAATTATACACACGTAGCCGGATGAAGGTGCGGGGTGAAATTCTCTAGATGCCGGATCAAGGATTTAGAGATACCTAACTTATCACTTTGCATGTAATACACTAGAAAAGGATTACTATTATTAGGATTACTGCGTTATGAGCTTATGGGGAACACATTCCTAGTTACTTTTAATAATCTAATAGAAATAAATACTTAGTTCAAAGCTATCTTTTTATTTTTTTTATTTTATTTCAATTTAAATTCCCTCATTTTTATTTAACGACTATCGAGTTAAATATTTGTTATTGACAATATTCTTCCATATTCTATGTGGGATCGACCCCGACTCATAGTTGGGTAAATATATTGCATACGATCGTTTATATTTATTTTCAAGAAGTATATTTGAACGTTATCACCCGGATTAGGCAAGTCTTGTCTTCTCTGCAATTCGACCCTCATCTCGGTGATCTGTTGCATCAACTGCATGATTAGCTTGTTCTGATCAGAAATGACGGGCTTAGCAACGACAATATCGGTAAGGCCAATCTCTTCATTATTATAACTCATCGCTGCTTTTCCCTTTCGAGAATTTTGACTGGGGAAGGAATCTGTAGGGCCTTTTAATCTTGTAAAATAGGGGTGTTGAGCCAGCTTATCAGTACAGATCAGCTCTAACTACCTGTAGAGGAAACCAACTCAAATGGAAAATAAGTTAGTTTTGATTCAGGACCAATAATGCAAAATATCACATAAAGGGCATATAAACACATAAGAGTTGCTTCGTTTGAGAACATGTTGACCCACGAATAATGGGGCTATTGACTCAGAAAGGTTAAATTGCATTGAGCTAAGGTATTCTTGCTGCATCTCTCGGCATTTGTTGACGTGAATTCAATGTTTCCTTGTAGAATGAAAAAGGGGAAAAGAATTTTTTTAAAAGATAGGGGTCGGGCCTTGAAAGGCTGCCTATGTATCTCCAAAGGAGAATTCAGGCCCTGCGTAGTTCGAATACAAGAGGAAATTCTCATTTTCATTCATTCATTTTTTGAAGATTACAAGGAAAGTAAAAAAAAACATACAATAAAGCTCCTAAAAGATAGATGGTGCCTTCATCAAAGCTTTTTCTTCCGACTGCTGCATTAATCACGGGGGTAAACTCAACTTGAATCTTTCTCATGTTGATGAGGTATTCCATGTCATAGCGAAACCCGAGGCACCTTCCAATGTTGTGATCTATGGCGTCATGATAAGGGCAGGGTTTCCAGATATCAATTCCAACGGGATCGATTCCTTCGTCATCCTTTCTGATAGAGGCCAAGACCCCTTTTTGAACCAACTGACTGTAGATCTCCAACAACGTTTTCTTAAAATGCATGAAGTAGTGACAATAAAATAAAGTGTTCTCAGTGACCGGCATACTGGGCTCCGGTTGGTCACAGGTAAGAATGGTGTTCTCACCCTACATATACAGGATCTTCCCAACGTTGATCAGGTTGCGGATTGCTGCTTTAAGCTCCACACATTCTTCTATAGTGTGTCCTTTTTGGTTTGGGTGGTAGGCACACATCTTTTGAGAGCTTTCATGCCCATACCCAAAAGTGGTTCCTTCGAGATGCTTCAGCATGCGTGAAGCCCTAAGGTGCTCGTAAATGAGAGCACACGACACGACTCTTACCCCCACGCTATGTGTCCGCTCATAAGCTTGGAGAGTGATCTTTTAGTCTTCTCCTTCCAGACGTCCCAGGAAGGGAGGCATATAGATGATTTCCTCATCGGTATGTTCTTCAGTAGCTCCCGGGTGAGTGTCTTCGGGACAACTATTGGTTTCTTGATTGAAGAAAGAGCATTTTACGCGTATCTTCTGAAGCCTTATGGTTATATCATTGTTGAATACATCATGTTTATTCCGCATAGCAATCGTCTCCTCATTCATGATAGCATATCTTGCCATCTTAGCCGCTAACTCCACGTCTAGTGCTGCACTTTTGGCTTGCACAGCTGCGGTGGCTAGTTCTACTTCTATTCTTCTTTCTCCCATATTTCGAATCTCTTGTTTGAATCGACGCAGTTTCATCCTTAAACTCTCCTCAGTTGTGTTCACCTCGACATTCTTGCCTTTTTCCATCTTAGCAGCAATTTTACCTTTCCTGAGATGACAGAGTAATGTTTTAGGATTCGGTAATAGGATTTTATTTCTGGCTGAGAAACTCAAAACTCATGGGATTTTGGTCGAACCTTTTGGTAGTGACTTGTATTTGACATTGTAGAGATTTTTTCAGAAATTTTTTTACAAGGAGTGGGCTAAAAATGTCCTCATTCAAAGCAACGTACCACATAAACAGTTAAAGCACACGAGTAAACAGACAAATATCACGTCCTAGACATACATGTGACCCTTTTGTGCCAAGGGTAGGCCTAGCGAATTGAAGGATGTATATGTCTTTTTTAATCCAATTCATTATCCCCCAAAATATTTCATTAATAGCATTCAAAATGTTTGACGAACATAAAATTAGGGAAATGAGTTCGGAAAGTAAATTACAAAGCAAAGTACAAATAAAGCAATCCCACGTAGGGGATGATAACAAACTTCAGGATCATCCTGATCCTTCACCAAGTCTGGTCCTCTTGGCGATGCCGACCTCTTCCCACATAGCATATATGTTCGCCCATAGGTGATCTTTTGCCAATCGAGCCCCTTCTTGATGCCTGAACCTCTCGAGCGATTGAATCTGTTGTTCCATGCTATCATCCAATTCTGACATGCATTATCTGGCTCTTCATAGCTCTTTCTTCAACTGAGCTATGACTTCAGCGTCTCCCGAATGTCGGCATTGATGATCCAACTCATTCTTATCAAACTTCTCTCGGAGTCGATGAAATTGAATTTGATGTTTGGCCCCAATATCTGCAATAATATGAGGAACGTTTGGACAAGGCTCGATAGTTCCGGCAAGGCTCTTATTTAACCATTCCTTGTAATCCTTAGAACATTCAGGACGGAACCTGTTTGGTACCAGTTCACCCAGTACCCTTCGAGTCTTCCATGTTCTGCGTATGTCTTCAGCATAAGAGATTTGTCCATTTTCATGATCGGTTGCAAATTTCCTCATGTTCGCGATTTGGGGAATCTCTTGTTTCCCTCCTTGTTGTCTAAGGACTCGACCGGGAGCATATGGTCTAGTCCCTCTTAATCCGGCAAATATCAAGTAAGGAACCTTTTGCGCTCGAATCACCATTTTCTTTGTCACCACTAGACATTCTATTGACCATTGCACATTTTCTTCTCTTAGCTCTCGAAGTCTTGGATACCAGAATTTTAGACCTCCAGTTTTGTTGCAATGATTACGGTACATCCACCAATCGTGACCTGCAAGTTCGTTTGATCATTTTAAAGGATCCGGTTCTTCTGAATTATGGGATATGATCAAGTGTCTCATCATCCACCATTAAAGTATCAGGTTGCATCCCTGAAAGAAACACTCTCCGCTTTGACACTTGTCCAAAGCCCTATAAATGTTGGCCAAAATCATGGGCGCCAAAGTGTAGTACTTGGTTGCCGACCCGTATCCTACTCCATAAAAGATAGCATGAGTGACCATAACTACATTTGGATGAATGGTGTAGTTTGGTCTTTGGGGAAATACCATCGTCCCAAGTAGGTATACTGCAAAGGCAAGAGGGCGTGTCTCCTTCAATTTTTCTTTTGAGACAAACTCTTTTTTAAATTTCTTGTAAGCTCTTGCACGTCCAAATCGATAATAGAGCTTTCTAAGCGGAATGTTTGGCCCAGGAATCTTGTCCATCCATTCGGCTTTGACGAGTGACAGTTTTTCTTTAATTTTGGCAAAATCTCATGTTTTTGGGAAAAGAAGATTTGTATCGGGTTGACGCTTCATGTTGTTACACATGTCGACACTCTCATAACTTGTAAGGACTTCTTCAATAGTCGGTGTCATTTCCACTTCCCCGAACCGAAATACCATATTGTCGTTGTCCCAAAATTTTATCATTGTTCCAATTAAACCGAGCCAAGCCACCATGTCCATTAGTGACGGGAGATGGCCTATGTGTCTTTGAACCTTTATCTTGTCTCCATTGTTCATGAACTTCCACCAGACTTGGAGATAAGGATCAGGTATGGTCACCATTCGGGTTCTCAAAGGCTCATGTGCTGAATTCATCCTACAAGCAAATAGACAAAGGTAAGTTACCCCCACCCCCGTAGATAATTGATTTGTTTGAAAATTACATATACATCCTTCAATTAAACACATAAGCATGGTTGTCTTTTATTGACCAATGGGTCAAATAGACACAAGATGGGCTTCTAATGGGCCCAACACGCCTTGGGTGTTGGGTCAACTTAGTTCAAAATGTTCTAAATTTGGGATTTGGTTTCACTCTATGCTAGTTGACTAAGAGTAGCTTTTGAAAGATCGGGAACCCAAGTAGATAACTTAGGCTGGAACTCACGACAACCATTGGATGTATGACGAACCAATAAATTACCGATCATTCCGAAAAGGGTCGAGTATAAAAAGTCCGGCTGCGATTCCGCAAAATCGTCCTTTAACATACTATACATACAAGAGAATATGTCACGAAATGCAATGACAGTTATAAAAAAATTTAAACACGTTAAGCGCAGATAAACAATTCAGCAATTAATAACAATTAGTCAAATAAGTCAAATCTTATGGTTAGAACTTAATTAACTCCTCAGTAGAGTCGCCATTTTTGTTATGCCGTAATTTTCCTATCTTTAGAAAAATCACTATTTTAAAATGTTCTAAGTATAAAATAATTCGAGAAAAATACTTAGAAAAGAGTCGCCACTTAATTTTTTTTTTAAAATTAAGAAACTTAATTTAAAAAGGCTTTAACAGATAAACCTTAAAATTTTTAGAGAAAATGGGTAAGAAGTTCTTATTTCCACTCTAAGAAGGTATTAGCACTTAAAGTAACCGCTAACATGCGGTTATCCTACGACTTGACCAAAATAATTTTTTGACTAATTCTTTGGAAAAATGATTTAACATGAAAATAATAATTTATAATAGTTGATTAACTTTGAGAAAATAATTAAATAAACGACAGATTTTATTTTTATTTTCTAGAGAGAGGGACCTAAAATGAAGCACTGGAATTAAAATGCAAGTGATTAGAATTTTAATAAAACTAGATTAATAAGAATTTATTTAATTCATTTTGAAATAATAATTTAAACCAATTTAATAAATTAAAGCATGAAAATCATTTTAAATTAATTGACTAACCTTGTTGAGAAAATGACTTAGTAAGTATATATTTATTTATTTTTATTGATTGAAAAGGTTTTGACTAACATTTTTAAAGTTTATTTGAGAAAAATACTTTAACATAAAAAATAATTTTAAAATGAATAAAATGTGATTAAGTGAAAAGCATTAAAGAACATCTCTTTTTAAGAACCAAAGGTTTAACTTAATTGAAGATATAAAATTTTGACCAATATACTAGATTAATAAAATAAATGAACACAAAAACATGAAATGTATTAAAATTAAACCAACACAAAGAAAATAACTCATCTTTTGGGGAATCTAATCAAGCTAATTAACAATTCTAAAGATAGAGTTAATGATAAAAAAAAAACAATAAATGAAGACATTTAAATAATTTAAAGGTAAAGGAAATGAATTTGTGCCCCCTTTTGGGCCAATTTCGCTGAAAATTTTTTGGGCCTTTACTCAATTCCGTTTTTGTATACACGAGTTGTATATCAATGTATACAGCTCGTATATGAGCCTCGTTCCCTATCTTACGGACCTGTACCAGCTTCTGGTGGACCTGTTCCTACAATTTCTAGCCTTGTTTTGCCTTCAACCTGTACACTTCTTTGAGTTTTTGGCTGACTCGCTAAGAGGTAGAATTGGTCCTTTGGCCCAACGAGGAGATTCAAGGAGAGGAGATAGGAGTTCATGTTGAACTCGGAGCTAATTTCACATGTAAAACAAAATAAGAAAATACAGATTAATACTTAAAATAATAACCGTGCATTAAAATGAAACTACACAACTTCTGAATTATTGCAATGATCTTTAATAAACATAATGGGACTAAGATGAACTGGAGGGAAGAGTAACAAGGACTTACTAGTTTCAATTAAGAGCACAACATATAAATACATTTAAATTAGTCCATGCCACTAAATTAGTCCATAAACAAACAGATAGCATTCCCTTCACATGACCAAATATCGGACAATTAAAACCAATATGGCAAACAACACTGATGTATCACTTGCCTGCATTCATTAGGCACAAAAAAATGCATTCAATTTCCTCAAAGGAAAAAGAAGTGTCTTGAGACGATGAAACTCAACTACTATATTCTTAACAATTCTAAAAATGACAAACTAAATTTTTTAGCTAATTAATAAGTCATACAAGTGATTTGGCTGAAAAATAAATGCTAAGGGAGAAGATAGGATCTAATAAGGAAGCAGATGGGATGTAATAAGGACGATAACAAACAACAACTTATGAAATTTAAGACCCAAATCAGAACATCTTCACACAACCCACAAATTTGAAATTAAACAGCCTCCTTTTACTTGAAATAAACACATTAAAGTTAATGTCAAAGCTAACCTTAAACAAATATTATTGCGATAAGGCATCCAAGCTGATTACTTTAGCAGGAGAAATCAATTTATAAGACGAGGAGTGAAACAAGACTTAATCTTTTCTATTACAGTAACTTTCCAATGCAAATTAGTAGTAGCAAACAACTTATCAAAATCTACAATATGTTCATGAATGTAGCATTTAGAAACAGCCACATTATCAAACCAAACAGTCTTAACACATAGGACTCTATGCATATTCGGAAGTGTGCGAATGATAGGAAAATGAGCTAAGTTAAAACAAGATTATGGCGAGCTACAAGCATAACATCGGTAGCTGGGCTACAAGAGAAACACCGCCAGCCTTCAAATCATCTAAGAACATAAATAACTCTTACAAGATTAAACTAGCCATGGCGAGAAGCTACTGCAACATCGAAACGGCAAAGAAGACAACCAAAATATACCAACAAATAGTGAAGAAATGGAATGATATCCAGCATGCTCGGAATCGAAACCAAATGTATAGTATATTATTTCAAGGGAAAATTAAAAGAAGATTCGGCTAGCATTCGACATATAATCCAGCCAACGAACCTAACTACCAACACATAATCCCAAAGAAACTTTATCAGCATGTTAACTCATGCTTATGATTCAAAATTCACAGGAAAAATGGTGCCAATGCAGAGGACTAAAAAGAAGAAACAAATTGTTATTCATAGCAGAACCTTTACCGAATATTGAATACATAACACACCATATTGAAGCGAAAATAAGAAGGGGGTGAGATTACCTTTCTTGGAGCAGCGAGCTGGGATAACAAGCTTGAGAGGGCAGCGATTCTTTCACAACAAAATCCAAATACGAATAGCAAACCAAGAAAATCTAAGCGGCGACCTTCTCAGAACTTAGAATCAGAGAGCTAAATATAGAATTTTAAGTGTAAAAGCACTATTGCCAAAGAACTCAAACTCAAAAACTTGTTTTTAAGCTATTTTTTCGTATATTGACCTCAAAATCCAATATTTTTCACCTCTCTTAATCACTGAGGATAGAGGGTTATTTATAGGGGAAGTTGGGGTAATTTAGGGGGGAAAGCCATTGGAAATTCAAAAAAAAAATTGAAATTTTTCTTCTCTTTTCGAAGCAACAGCTAGGGCTGTTGTGCAGGCCTGTGACTTCCGCGAAAGGGGGGGAAAAGGGGACGTGAGGTGATTGATTAGGCTGCTAGGGTTATGGGTTTTGTAGATTAGTTGGACGAGATTTCTGGGTTCTCCGTGATTTTCGTTGAGGAAGAAGACGCGTGAAGATGATGAATGCAGGGGCGGTCGGGTTTGCTGCGTTGTATTGTTACTGGTTTTGTTGGAAAGGGAATTGGTTTTTTGGTGTTGTTATTGGATGGGCTGATTGTATCGAAGGGTTTTGGGATTGGTATTAAAAAGAATTGGGCTCAGATTTGGTCTGGAAATTGGATGGAAATGGGTTTTGAAAAGTAATTCAAGAATATGGTTTATTTAACTTAAGAAAATAACCACGTGAATTGCAAATTCGATCAAATTGAAACTATTGGTTGAAATCGGCCAAATTAAAATAAAATGAATTAATATAATTAATTAACACGCTTCTTAATCTTAACGAAAATAAAATAATTAATTTAATTGTAAACTAATTAACTCAAAAATATAAACTATAAATTAGCTAAACTAATTAACCAAGTATTTAAGTAAAACTAAAATCTTTTTAAGACGATTTTTTAAATATTAATAAAATATACTAAATATATACGAAATTATATAGGCTTTATAAAAATGACAAAATTACTTAAAATGACTTGGAAAATATTTTGAATTTTATAAAGTCAATTATTTTAAATCGTTTGGAATTTAAGAAGCTCGATGATTAACATATATTATGGAGGGTCAAAATTGGGTGTCAACAAATTTTACAATGAAAATCACCATTAAACATCAAATCATCCATAATATAATGCAATTAACATAATAAAATCATTTTTAGGAAGAACCAATGGTTGGAATGAAAACCCTAGTTTTTGAACAAGTTACCAATTTCAAAATCAAGAGTTGAAGGCTTCATGGAGAAAAGTGTTCCATGAATCAAATTTTCCATACCTTAATTGATGTTTTCCCAAGAAATTGGAGTGAAAAGCTTTGAGCTTGAACCCTGATCTTGAGCTTCTTCTTTGTTCTTCAATGGGGTTTAGAGAGAGAATATTTTTGGGAGGAAGGTTGGTTGAGTTTGAGTTTGTGAGCTATGAGAGTTAAAAGACTTGTTTAATACTTAAAAATACTTTAATATGCTTAAAACAACTAATAATAACCGTCCCCACCCTAACTTAACTAATTAATAATTTACTAAACTACTCCCACATAGGCCGACTTAAGGAAGCCTTCCCAGGCCCCATCCACGAGACCCCGACCACGGGGCGTGATTTGAACCATGGACCGTACTGGTCACTCGTGGTTTGGGTCTGAGGCTGGCCTTTTGGCCTTGGTCCTGGACCCATCCACGAGACCCCATCTACGAGGTGTGGTATGGTCCACGGAGCGTGTTGTGCACACGTGATTTGGGGCAGAGACTAGGGGATTTTGGGGACCATTGAGAAGTCTAAGTCTTGACTCACTACTCCCATCTACGGGGCATGAGTCAGTCCACGCCTCGTGGTCCCTATTCCGTAGGTTATGCTGTTTTTGACAGCTTTTAGAGCAGCCACTTGGCTCTCATCAAGGACCCTTGGGGGGTCCTTGTGGGAGCCATGCCTTGACGTTTAGGCACTAGGACCTTAGTACTAAGTTAGGGAAATTATTTTAGGACTTTAACCTTACGTTTTAACTTCATTAGGCTACTAGACTACACATTAGGCTCTAACTTAGGTTATTAGATTTCCGGGGTGTTACATCCAGACGATAAAACATCACAACAATAACAAGTAATCATAATTAATTAAAACAAAATCATAACGTGTGTTTCTATGCTACTAAGTAAGAAGTAGAGTGTTATTGATAGACATTATATCATATGGTAGTAGCCAACTCAACCGGATGGGACTACAAGTCAACTAATGATAAAACACTGAGCATAAGAAGCTTAGGCAATTAGGATCATGCCAGAAGAGATTTAATAGCCTTAACCTACCTTCCAACCAAAGCCCAAAAAGTGTATCTATGAAGCTTGCCCAACAAAATTAATGCAACAGTGCGGAAATCACTAAGGCTGCAAGAACAAGCCAATACTAATGAATAAGACGCTATTTCCACACTCGTGACCAACCAAGTCCAACCCCAAAAAGTGAGGCAAATAACAACAACAATCAGCTACTAACTTCATTGAAGGCATTCCAACAACATCTCAAAGGATGACAAGCTCCTGAGGCAACATAACTAGGTGTATTTCACGTCGTTCAATCCAACAACTATCCAAGGTAACTCTAATAAGAATCACACCAACCTCCAATAACCTCCAACACCTTAAAAAATCAATAAAAACTAATAACGGCAAAACCAAATAAGATAAAGGGGCTTCCCATAGCCACAGTATCGAACACACCACCACGTGGCTCAAAGATCTGTAAAACTGATACTACGATATAGATCTACAAAGGAGGGTTGTAAAAATAGGATTACCTCAACCAAAACGTCTAAAAAAATTACTAAGATTCTTTCTCTTTGCAACTACAACAACCAGAGCCCAAATCAACAAGAAAATTATACAGGAACATTGAGCTCGCGAAGTAGAGCAACTTTCGTTAAACTTTCGAGTTGAAGGAATCATCACCCATGGAGGATTTAGTAGCGTAAGTTCTGGTTTTTTTAGGTATATTGATCAGTTATAATGAAAAAAACGAAGGAGATCAGTGTATTTAAAGACTTACTGACTTAGGGGCGGGGGACCCACTTTGAGGTGTCTGCTTGTGCAGTCTCATGAAAACCTGCATTTCTCCTAATTCTAAACTCTTATTGATGAATGGTTTAGTGTGTTGGAAATTACACTTGTAGACCTATGATTTTATAGGTGATGGGCATTCTAACTTATTATATGATAGGATAAAATTGCATAAGCATTTGACCAAAATTTCAAAGAAATTCCTTAACAACATTTACAATAACCTTTGCACACTTTTATTTAACAACTTTCTTGACTTTAACATTTCACATAAAAACATTTTGCAGTTAAAAATAACTCATAAAACCTCCTTCCTTATGTGTTAATGTGTTTTACTCTTATTCCAAAAGTACAAGTTAAACCTAACATTCAAATTGACGGGGTGTCACAACACACAATCAAGAAGTATACACAAATTACAAAATATCATTCACAATTCCAACCTCACCATAAGAATACAAATCATTCAAATCAATTAACAATCACAACATAGTGCTACTCATTCACAAATTTTAACCCAAAAAATTGAGATTCACATAATGACAATTTTTCCCTTATGAATGACATCACCCATTCTATCATCGAGCAATTTCATGCACTATGTAAACATAATGGGTTACTCAGACTTCACCCCAAAACACATATTTTAAGCAAGATAAGATACATTTTACATGATAAACTTCACATTGAAATAGACTTGCTTTAGATTTAACAATTTTAAGCAATAAAACCCTATTTGAAAGGTAGATAATCAACAACAATAAGTAGATTTTGAAGAAAAGAACTTAACTAAAGCATAAAATTCTTACCAAAAATATCACATTAGCGAGCTTAAACTCAAAAAAATAGAGTAACATACCATATTTGGAGACGAGAGAAAGGAAAACAAGAACTTGAATGGTGGTTTTCTTTAACCTTGAACTTCAAAATTACTTGTCAATGACTATTTTTTGGATTTTGAGGGCGGCTAGTGATTTGTGAATGGGGAAGAAAGGTTTATACAGAAAAAGTTATGTGGAGAGGCAGTTTGGGCTTTGCAGAGGTGAAAGTTTATGAAGAATGGATGAATGTGGGTATGGAAGTTAAAGAGAATGAATAAGGAAGAAAATGAAGGATTTCTGGTATTTTCTGGTATTAGATTTTTAGAAAAAGTTGGTAGAAATCTTGTCTTTGAATTTTTTTGAGTGAAAATTATAAACCTTTATTTACCTAACTTGTGTGTATAGCCACCACATCACATGGGATCAACGTGTAACTGCTCACATTGCAGTCTCACGAAATGATATAAAAGTACTATGTTAGACCGGTGTTTTGACTTGTATTGTACAAAAGTTAACCGCTGGATCGCTGGCTAAATGTAGATATCTATAAATTTTCCTCATATATATGGTATATGCGCTTAAGCAGCTATGTACAACACTTGAGAGGAATTTGCATCTAGCTCTAGTGGCTTATACACGTGCTTTTTCATATTCTTAACTTATCATATTTTTAACCCCTAAAACCCACAAAAAAACAACAAAGAATAGAAGTAAAAATATGAAATAAATAACAACAATTCAATTGCCTCCAAAGCAGTGGTTGATTTAACGTCATGGCATGACACAAGTACCTTAATCTCACCCGCTATTAGGTAGTTATTCCCTTCTCGTAGATTTTTTACCAGCCCATCTACGGATTTACTAACTAATATAAACCCACATCCATCAGGTGATTTTATAGGCATGTCCACCTTGAACTTTACCAATTAATCACAACCTCTAAATTGGAGATCACCAAGCTCCACATAAATAATAGCTCTTCCCATAGCAAGAAATTTTCTGCCTCAAATAATAGGCACCACTAAATACAGAATATAATCTAATATAACAAAGTCCACCAGTAAAATGAACTTATCTAATTTGACTAACATATCAAATAGTATACTCGTAATGCTTAAATAATTCTTAAAAACAAGTTAAATAGTAAGTGGTCGTAAAAAATAAAAATACCCAACAAAAGAGTCATAGTCAAATCCAATAAGGAATGATATGTCGACAATGGAAAAGAATCACGCTACTAGTTTTAATTTAAACTTAATAATACACAAATATAAAAAAGAGAATGGTAAGGTTACTAAACTAAGATTTTGGCAAAGATATAATCAAATAAGGGATAATTAGGAATTGGGAAATTTGAAACTCAGTACTCATTCAACGATCCATTGCAACCTCAACACATGATAATTCAATCATAGGTATCCTAGGTCATATTCAACAACACAAATTTTCTTTCAATCACATTGTGCTATATCATGAAATCTCTTTTTTGCCTCAATCATGTAATTAAACAAACAACCTACTACTTTAATTCAGACCTCTCTTTCGAGCAAGCCTTGTATTAAACAATAGTTCACTCAGGTCAAAAGCCTAGGTTGGAGGTGTGGTAAGGAAAGAAGAGAGTAAAAGAGAAATGAACTTTATTTAAAAAGTTTTGAATGTCATCCTTTTAATCATTATGGAAAAAAGATTTAACCACTCCATATATATATATAAAAAGATAGAGATGCAAGTTGTGTTGTGGAAATGTGGTTTTGAATGCAATTTCTAGTTAATTAAGAGTGGTTTCCAATGAGCTATGTCAATAAAAGAGTGTTAAAAAAGGAAGTGGGATAAGTGTCGTGTTCAAAATGAGGAAAGAAAATGAAATGAAATGAGGTCTTGTGAATGCTTATAGAAGGTTGAGTCATTATCTACCAAAATTATCCTACTATGCTCATCTGCCTCGTTTCAAGCCTTGAAGCTCCTCTGTGATCTCTTGATAACTAAACCATTGATCGTTTGGAAAATATGGGCAAACATATGGGTGGTAACATGCATGTTTTTTCTCCTTTTGAGCGTGACAATTTGTGTTGATTCCTAAACTTCTTATCTTGCTTGTAATTTTGTGTTCTTGCATTCAGAGGAATATCTGCCCTGATCTTCCCGACTGAACTCCTATAGACTCAAGAGAATTTGTAGGTGAGCTAATTCAGTAAGATATTCAATATAAGATACCTAAAAAAGAAAAAAAAAAGGAAAATGCTATTGTAAATGGCAGTAGAAATGTACTCACTTTACAAATATTGTGTAAATTTCAGGAATCTGATTCAAGATTACTTGGACAAAGGTTTGTTCTAGATAGCAGAACGACCAATGGGAATCGAGACATCCCCGTTTACGGGAGTAGTAGAGAGATCAATATGATGTCTACTAACCAGACAGAAAGTAAGTTTCCACTCACTAACAAAGCGTTGTCGCACCTCTACTATTTTTGGCGTAACGAGGTTTTAGTCTTTACGAGGGCACCTTGGGCCGAGTTGGATTTGAACCAGCGTAGACATATTACCAACGAATTTATACTCCGATAGCGAATTACTTGACTCGATGGATGGAGGGAGAGCCCTCCAACTCAAGCACGAAATCGAGAGCATGGGATCATTCTTGGATTTTGGGAACTTAGACACTATTGTTGATCATAGATTTGAATCTTAGTGAGCTTTTGCAAACATTTACTTTGATTGATAATTGCTAGTAATCACTTGTGGATTTTAGTGCATAATTGGAAATAGCATGTCTTGAAGTTAAACTTGTGATATCACTTGCATGTTAGTTCTCCAGTAGCATTATTTGTAGACATTTGTTGAACTAGTTGATCTCATGATTTACTTGAGGACAAGGAAAATTTTAAGTTTGGGTGTTGATGAGTCTTTGATTTTGGACTCATTACAGGCTTCTAGTTCATCAAATCAAGTCCTCAATACTTATTTATGTTTATTTCTACTATCAAATTTCTTGAATTTAAGCTATGAGAGCTAAAGGACAATACGAGGACAAATGAAAGTGAAAAAATTTGAAATTCAAAAAGTGAAGTAATTGATGAAGTTGAAGCTTGCCAAATACACTAAGTGACTTGCCCAACAAGTCCAACTCACAAAAAAGATCAAAGAGTTCTGCTAAAAAATCCAAGTCAAATCGGTGATAGAAAGAAGCAAATGGCCACTCACTGATCTATTCGGAGGACTCTAGTCAACTCACCTAAAAGTTTAAAGAGCTTTGATGAGAAAATCAAGCCAACTCGATGATAGAAAAGATCAAATGGCGACTAGACGTCAATTCAGTTGACTCCAACAAGCTCGATAGAACATGACTAGAAGTTGAAGGCCTTGAGTAAAGCTAAGAAGTAATTGGGCGATGAAGCGGAGCACTCTGCAACATGCGGATTTGTTCTAATGAGCCCGATTAACTTCACTGATGTAATTTTTAAGTGATATTTTGGCTAATATTGGAAACATGTAAATTGTTTTTTGGGAGAGAAAAACACACCTTTTACTTTTCTATGTTTTTTATACATAGAAGCCTTAATACCTTTTGAGAATTTTAACTAGGTTTTGGAGAATTGGGGTTTTCTTTGAATTGGGTTGATATTTTAAGCATTTGACATTGATTGAGAACAATTTCTTTGGTAAAACACTTTTAGGTTTTTGGGATTCTAGGCTAAAACCCCTTAATCAGAGCGGTGTGTTGATGTAATTGAATACTTAATTAGCATATGAGTACTTCTTAATGCTTAGTTTAATGTTTATTTGGTATGCATTCAACTATATTTTCATATTTTATTTATGGTTTGAGGTTGCAAAACCCAAGTCTATTTTAGATCTCTAGAATTGATTGTGATAGATTCTCAAAGTGGAGGAAATAGCTTATGATTGATTCATTTATTTCACGTTTTAGCCTTAGCTTGACAAAGAGGGAAGAATCAAGGTTTTTTGTTAGTTCTTAATGTCATACAAGTCGGGATTTGATTGTATTCACATAATATATGGTAGTTGATTAATAAATAACTATCATAAGTAATAATCTTTTCTTCTCATTGATAATCAACTACTTCTAGCAACAACATTTACCCAGTATGCAATACTAGTATTCAATTATGCACACTCCTAAGGTTTTCTCTATTACTTTTTTAGCCTCTTTGTTCCAAGCTTGTTGTGAACAACTTCTTAATGACCTCTTTATTGAAAATCCAATCTTTTTTCAAACTTACTTTTATGCCTAAATCAATTATTCAAACACATAAAAGTTTTGTATGTAAGTTCACTTTGTAAGTTTAATTATTGCTTACCATTCTTTGGGGATTCGCCAAATCCATGTTGGATTTATTGCTAATGATTGTCTACATGTTGAATTAAAATATGTGTATTTCAGCATTATTGACTCTCCTCCCAAGTTGGTACACTCAAAAAAAACATTATAAGGATCCCTTTGGCCTCTAATTTATGTCTAAGAATTTCAATTGAAGCTATAGATGTTGGAAAACTATATGCACAGCGGAAGCATATTAAAATTATACTATTTGCATAAATAATAGATAATCAATAATGTTTATGCTAAAACACATATAATCATGCTAGAACACATAAACTTGCTGAAATTTAATTCAAGAGTTACCTCTTAAAGAGTGAGCAAATACCTTCAAGCATATCAAGAAGACCTTCAAGCAAATCCACAAGTTCGAACACAATTTTGCAGTCTTCTACCGTGATCCCAAGTGTACATCCGAACTCTCTCAATACTTGGATGGGAAAGTATCATATAGAAAATATTTTTTTTGGTTAGAAGAAATCCAACTTATTGAGATTTCTTGCTACTACAATATGGAATAGAAAAATATACATTACTTTCAAGAACAAGAAAGTCACATTCTTTTTCTTTTTTTCCCTAGAATTGGAATTCTGAGTTGTAGTAATTATGGGCACTATAGGGACCACAAAATTTATTACTGGGACTTCTTATTATTAAAATAATTCAAAATAATTAATTTGAATTATTCTTACCATAATAAATTACA
Source organism: Solanum tuberosum (assembly GCF_000226075.1). Taxonomy (NCBI): domain Eukaryota; kingdom Viridiplantae; phylum Streptophyta; class Magnoliopsida; order Solanales; family Solanaceae; genus Solanum; species Solanum tuberosum. The sequence goes on from NW_006239022.1 coordinate 257,124, forward strand.
AATCATTCAACTAGAAATTCGTAAATGCACTCCTCTATTTATATCTCAAAATTCTCCATTAAAAACATATGTAATTCCCATGATAAGATTACAAATACTAATCAATAAATTAAATTACTGATAAATCTAATTCAATGATTAATTTTCTTTAGAGCAGTGCTTAATTAATTTCATGTGTCGAATTTATAAATCCATTTGTAAGGTTTGACACAATGAAAACTTATAAGCTTTTCAAAAAGACATAGCATCAACCTCTATATGGAGACATGGATTCCATCAACTAACTTATTATTTCACCAATATATATTATTATCACCAATCTACTAGGTATATTGACCCGTCTCATAATCTCACTTTTTAATAAATTAAAACGATAATTAATATATACAGATCATAATAGTTAAATTAGGATTAAGAATATAAGTACATTTAACATTTTAGAGTATATGCTTTTGTCAGCCAGTCTAAAATAACTATTTCTACTCGATCCCGTTCAATACATACAAAAATGCACTAGGGCAAGAAGTTGAAACTATATTGTTCCCATAATCAAGAGAAATTATATATAATCTTGTGCTACAATTGTACCGATGGCATGTCCAATTTCTACCATGTCCATATATTTAAATATAATATTTTTACCAAGTTATTTTCTCATGCAATTTTATGTAGTAGAATTCGTTTTCTCATGCAATTTTATGTAGTAGAATTCGTTTTCTCATGCAATTTTATGTAGTAGAATTCGTTTTCTCATGCAATTTTATGTAGTAGAATTCGTTTTCTCATGCAATTTTATGTAGTAGAATTCGTTTTCTCATGCAATTTTATGTAGTAGAATTCGTTTTCTCATGCAATTTTATGTAGTAGAATTCGTTTTCTCATGCAATTTTATGTAGTAGAATTCGTTTTCTCATGCAATTTTATGTAGTAGAATTCGTTTTCTCATGCAATTTTATGTAGTAGAATTCGTTTTCTCATGCAATTTTATGTAGTAGAATTCGTTTTCTCATGCAATTTTATGTAGTAGAATTCGTTTTCTCATGCAATTTTATGTAGTAGAATTCGTTTTCTCATGCAATTTTATGTAGTAGAATTCGTTTTCTCATGCAATTTTATGTAGTAGAATTCGTTTTCTCATGCAATTTTATGTAGTAGAATTCGTTTTCTCATGCAATTTTATGTAGTAGAATTCGTTTTCTCATGCAATTTTATGTAGTAGAATTCGTTTTCTCATGCAATTTTATGTAGTAGAATTCGTTTTCTCATGCAATTTTATGTAGTAGAATTCGTTTTCTCATGCAATTTTATGTAGTAGAATTCGTTTTCTCATGCAATTTTATGTAGTAGAATTCGTTTTCTCATGCAATTTTATGTAGTAGAATTCGTTTTCTCATGCAATTTTATGTAGTAGAATTCGTTTTCTCATGCAATTTTATGTAGTAGAATTCGTTTTCTCATGCAATTTTATGTAGTAGAATTCGTTTTCTCATGCAATTTTATGTAGTAGAATTCGTTTTCTCATGCAATTTTATGTAGTAGAATTCGTTTTCTCATGCAATTTTATGTAGTAGAATTCGTTTTCTCATGCAATTTTATGTAGTAGAATTCTTCATAACAAACAAATTTTATATGAGATGTTGAAGGACCTTATCATGATACCCTCCAAGAGTGTACTTTTGAGGAGTTCCATCATCAAAGCTCTCTCAAGCACACACAACATATAAATCTTTGTTATTATTCTCCCACTACGACTAAGTACTACTACGATGATCACACTTTCATGGTCATGAGCCTTAATATTTTCTTCAAAACCTTTTGGTATTGAAATATTAACAACTTCTTTATGTAGTGTTATTTAATTGCTCCAAAACACTCCCACTACTTGAAGTAGTTGATTTTCTTATGTCTAGTAATATTTTATCCACTACTTAAATCTAATGAAACGTCAATTCTGACATATCAATTAGATGTTCTTGAGCGTCTAAATTTATAATTGACTCATTTGTTATTTCTTTATTCAGTTCCAGTAAAATTAGTTTACATCTAGAAATATGGTCTATTAAATGATCATTTTCTAGAAATTTGACGGTTGTGTTAAGAATTGTCTTTTTTTTCTTTATGACAATAAAATAAACATTATTTCATTCTATAGGATATCCAATTAACACATCCACATTCATTATTTAATTTCATTTTGCTTATTCTCTCTCAGCATATGTGCTGGATAATCCTATATCTAAACATGGTATAGATTAGATTTGCATCAACTCCATCTTGTTCTATAGATGTCCAATGTATTGATTTGAAAGGAATTTAATTCAGAATGTGATTTGTAGTTCTTAGAATATATCCCAAGAGAAACAAAACAACTACAAGTAAGTCAATCATCAATCTCATCGTCTTTGTAAGAATCTATTTCTTTTTTCTTTTACACCAATATATATTAGAGTGTTTGGTGTAGACAATTGAAATATAGTTATTCTATCAGATAAGTGATTCATCAGCTCTACAGAGAGGTAGACATCACTACAATCAAATTGCAGTAACTTTATATAATTTTCATGATGCTTTTCTCATTTGTCTTAAATATTTTGAGTGTATCAAGACATTGAGACTTACAAAACATCAAAAATAATATATATTCATATGTTGAATAACCTTCTGAAAATCTCATAATACTCAAATTCACCTCTTGCATGATTGAACATTTACCGCATAAATCAGAATAGATTAATTCTAACTTATCACTACATGTATTTTCTTATTAAGAGGAAAAGTCTCTTAGTCATTTTTCCTTCTAAAGAGGATTTACAAGTTGGTAGTGACTCCACTTCCAATGAACTTTTATGTCCATCCTTTAACCAACCACGAGGTTCTATTCACAATAAATAACGTAGACACTAGTGTACAGATAAGTTTCATTCAATTTGAAAGATATTTTATCCTATGAGATAGATTAATATTATTCAATATATGTGAGATAATACTAAAAAAGGTCATGCATCAATATATAATAAGAGATAAATATTTATCAAACTCAATAATAGAAGAGTTACATGAAAAATATATTAAGCATCCATCTCTTATCTAGTTAGAAACTGAAAATATTTTTTTCTAACATAAGGTACATGTACAATGCATTCTTTGAATTAATATTTTATCTCTACCTATAGAAATGCATGAGTAGTACTAAGTGGGTCCATAAAATTTATTTAGAATTTGAGATATAATACATTAAATAGATCATAATATATCAAATAATCCAAAATAAAAAATTCAGGGCTCATTTTATGCATATATATTGTCACGCCCCGAGCCTACACCCTGGATGTGGCCGGCACTCAAAGACCATTGTTGGCCCCAAGCGAACCCTTGGCCTGGCTTTTTTAACTCAGCGGAAACCTAACTCAACAGAATAACTCCATGCAATGAGATACTCGGTTGAATGAAACCCTTTTCTAGGAGATCTTTCAACAGCTCTTTCAACTCTTTCAACTCTGCTGGTGCCATTCTATATGGAGGAATAGAGATAGGACGAGTATCTGGAATGAGATCTATGCCGAAATCTATTTCTCTCTCAGGAGGAATTCCGGGTAGATCATCAGGAAAAACTTCTGGAAACTCTCTTACTATAGGAACTGACTGAAAAGGAGGTATCTCAACACTAGAGTCATTAACTTGGACTAAGTGATAGATACAACCCTTCGAAACTAACTTTCT
>NW_006239022.1:261042-262289 GCF_000226075.1 Solanum tuberosum
TCCCCAACAGGTGTAGAAACACAAAAGGGTTCACAAAGTCTTTCAGGAAGAACATCAAACTTATTTGCAACGTAAGGGGTTACAAAAGATAAACTTGCTCCTGGATCTAACAAAGCATACACATCAAAAGTAAAGACTTTGATCATACCAGTGACAACATTTGGAGAATTATATTGCTCATGGCGACTGGTGATTGCATAGAGGCGGTTTGCTCCGCCGTCTGTACTAGAAGTAGCTCCTCTAGGTGCCATCATGTCTGGGGGAGCAACTGATGAAGCTTGGGGCCTATTGCTCATATTTCCACTACCTTGCCTGTTCTTAGGGCACTCCTTCATGAAGTGACCATCTTGCCCATATTTAAAACAACCGGTCTGGCCATCACGACATTTACCCGGGTGGATTCTACCACATCTAGCACATGCAGGAATCGAGCTACCTCCTTGTGCCACACTAACTGAAGACTGTGTTGGTCTAGCCTTGAAGTCCTTCGAATTCTGACCATTATGTTCACCTCTATATCTGGGTGCAGGTGCCCTAGCAGATGATGGAGCAGGTCCCTTTTGCCTTTGTTGAAAGGACGGACGGTTTGCATTCCCTTTCTGTTGCCCCAACTCATTACCGGTCTTAGTTCTCGTATTTCTGAACTCTTCTCTGTCCCTCAGCTTCTCTTCCTCAACTTGTTGTACATAGATCTTCAACCTTGATATGTCCATGTCCCCGATAAGCATTGCAGCCCTACCTTCCTTACTCGACAAATGAGACAGCCCAGCTACAAACAAGCTCATTCTACTCCTCATGTCTGCAACCATCTCCGGAGCATAGCGGGATAGTTGTGTGAACTTCAAACTGTACTCATGAAAACTCAAAGACTCCTGCTTAAGTGTAAGGAACTCACGCACCTTGGCCTCTTTCAATTCTCGAGGAAAGAAACGCCCCAAGAAAGCTTCCTCAAAACAGGCCCAATTCGCAGGTGGTGCATCCTCAGCTCTACTCCCCTTCCACTGGTCGAACCAAGTTCTAGCAACATCCTTCAATTGATACGCAGCTAGTTCAACTTTCTCAGTATCTACCACACGCATCACATCAAAAATCTTCTTCAACTCCTCAATGAAATCCTCTGGATCCTCAGTAGTGCTCGAACCCATGAAACTCGGAGGATTCATCCCCAAGAACTCACAGATCCTAGAAGTGTCAGTTCCCTCATGTCTAGCTCCCCTCTGCTGACCAATCTGATTAGTTACAGCTTG
>NW_006239022.1:262785-332622 GCF_000226075.1 Solanum tuberosum
AAAAAAAAAAAACTTAACTGATAAAATCTGGCCTAAAAGGCAACTCGAGTCCCAAAATAGAATATTCACATATATACATGGATGAGAGACTCAAGAATAACTGACTGACTGTCTATGAAGCCTCTAAAATACTGAGATGGATGTTGGGACAGACCCCGCAACATCCTAACAAAACAAAACTAAGAACACAAAATAATAGAGTCCTCCGGAAACAGGGAGGCTCACCACTGACTCTGGAGTGTTCAACTGGATCAACGGCGTGCTGGATGCTGATCCTGGGTACCTGTGTCTGCATCGTCATAAAATGCAGGCCAACTGGCATCAGTACATTAAATGTACGAGTATGCGAGATGGAAAGCTAAACCATAACTTAAGCTTGAAAGGAGTACAAGAGAACACTTACCTTGGCTCTGCTCGACTCATGAATAACCGAACTCGATATAAAGCAATAAGACACATGCAATATATATAAAGCTTTTAAAACAACTTAAACAACTTAGTTCCTTAATGATTAAAGCAATAACAAACTCAACTTTACTTATATAAAAGTAATATAACTTTAGTGGGAGATTCTTTAACCGACAACCACCACTATGAGCCCTAGTGATGATACAACGTTTTACCTCACGTTGCCCAAGGACCATCCTATACCTTGCCGTGATATAGGACCTTACTTAACTTAGTGGATCCACTAGCTTAATCTTATGTGATCATCTAAAAAGAATGACCCGTTAATTCCCATGTTTGGCTACATGGTTCTTATGGAGAGTTGAGTAAATATGAACTCGCGTCCCCAATTCGGTGCTCAATACCACTCCCAAAATACTTTAGCTCATAAGTGTTTAAAACACAACTTTCTTTAGTTTGAGATAATTACTCAAAATCTAGCCCAAATGCTCACTTGGAATCAATGTTCCTTTTCTTGAAAACTAGCCCAAAGGCTCTTTTGGAAACATAGTTCCTTTCTTACTTAAATGTAAAAACATTTAGAAATTTCTTTGGGAATACATAGTTCCCTAATAACTTTTGAGAAATGAACTCAACTTCAAACTCTTGACTTAACTTGAAATTCAACACTCTTTACTTAACTTGAAACTTGAGACTCTTTACAACGAAGTTAAAACGTTCAATAAAGACTCTTGAAAAGCTTTAAAGACTCACTTGGACTTACTTTTTAACTTTGCTTAACTTGACTCTAACTTAACTTTGACTTGATACTAACTCGCCTTGGATTGAATTATGGATTCAAGGTATATGATCACACATTTATAGATGAGTTCTTGACGTTTAGACGTAGCTTAGAGTGTTGGAAACAACTAGGAAACATAGGTACAATACCAAGGAACATGCATGAGAAAGTGGGGGATAAAAGAGAAGTCTTGACGTCCTTGGCGCTCTGCAAGGCGCGGAGCGCCAGCCCTCGAAATTCAGAGGGGGCCTGCTGGCGCTCTGCTAGGCGCGCCGCCCCAAAGGCTGTACTTCAGAGTCCCTTTTGGGGGGCGCTGGCAGGCGCGACGCGCCAGCCCCTTCCCTAGAAAATCCGACTTTTCCTCCCTCTTTTTCCAACTCTAAACCACCCTAACTTCAAAGGTTTCAATCCCAACCACTAAGGATCATAAAATCCCTCAACATACAAGAGATTCAACTCAGAAACAATCAAATCATGCCCCAAATCAACAAGGAACTTCCAACAACACAATCAACAACATCAACAACACAACCAACAACTTCAACAACACAAACAATCTTTTCTTGAAAATAAGACAAGCTTGGCGTGTGGGGGAAAGAACCAACCCAACACTATGAACTCACATACCTAGTAGGGATCAACCCCGACGATATCCATGACGATCTTTGACGGAACCTTGGTTGATCTTGCTTGATCTTCTCCTTCTCCTCTTCACTCTCAAACCCTCACGCTCACTCTTTAAAATGGAACCAACTGATCTAAAAATCAGTCTAACACAACAATATAACCCAAAAGAAATGGCTAGAGAAAAGACCAAAATACCCTTAAAATTAACGGACGGATTTCCTTGCCAATTGCCCAACTTCCAAATGGCATAACTCACTCATACGAACTCGGAATCGAGCAAACTCAGCGGCGTTAGAAAGGTCATTCCACGAGCTTTGCAACCACAACTGAAACTACACCTAAATCATCCTGAGTTAGAAGTTATGGCTGCTCAAAGTTGGCCAAAAACTCACCTTTTCCATACTTAGCCAAATTTCCAGATTTTTAAATCTTTCCAAAAAATATGACTATTTCCAATTCTAAGCCTCTTCATAGTTATTTCAAATCGCCGGATGTTACATATATATTCATGCATCTCGAATAGTCAATCGATGGGATTGAAGAAAGACACATGCAATACACATGTACAATAACTGATTATCCACTCACTAAACTCATACAGACCTAACATAGATGGAGAGTCTACTGTTAGTTTAAGTCAAGTGAAAATCACCCTAGTTATATTGATCCAATCATATTTTACTTTGTTGAAGAGAGTTAACACAAAATATCAAAACTAGCGATTAACTACATAGTGACTTGTATAAATTCCATCGGATAGGTCTAAACTAGCACTTGAAGCTAATATGTCACTACTTTTTAATCTTGGTAATCATGGTAGGGACTCCTATATATGACCCGAAACTCAAATAACGATTCAAAAAATATATATTTCTTACTTGATCGTCATTATGAATCTACGGAATTTCAGATCAATCAGAGTCCCTATTTTCATATTTCAAAACAATGATCAATTTGGTTGAAAACGTTATTTGTCCAAAAAAATTTAAAAAAATCGTTCAATAATTCCCATCACATGTCATCATTAGTAAAATAGATACACGAATAAAAAATAAAGAACAAAATTCTAAAAAGTATTTACATTATCTAAGTACTATTTTCCAAAAATCAGCATGTTTATGTATACATTGAATACAAAAAATCAAAACACACCTCATAGATATCCATGCATCTTGAAAGATAAATTTTGATGAAAAAGTAGCTATTAATACAACATACATATATGGTGTTAGATATTCACTCTAATAAATTCAGAACAAAAGCTAACTAAGATGAAGAATATATGCTAAATTAAATCAAGTGAATATCATTATCCCTAGATCCATTGATTAAATCATATATTTCTTATATAGAAAGGGTCAATATATATTATCAAAATAAGAGATTAAATCTAGTGACTTGTATTAATTTAATTCGATATGGAGGAAGGTCTAAAGCAAGAACATGAACTTAATACTTCACGAAGATTTAGTCATGAAGACCATAAAGAACAATATATATCACTACTATATCATAGATGAGTATTTTTTTTTCATTAAATTAATTTTCAAGACATAAATAATACCCAAAACATCATCTAAACGATCTAAAATTGTCAAATCACTACATAGTGGTAAGTATTTTTGTTTGATCGTTTCTGATGAACTTACCGAATTTCATATCAATCAGAGTTAAAAATTATTTATCTCCAATGCTATGACAAAATTCAAATTCAAGTGATTTAAGCATCAAGGAATAATAACAAGGGAAAAAGGACAAATATACCCCCGAACTATCGTAAATGATATGCAGATACCCTCCGTCATACTTTTGGGACATTGGTGCCCCTACTGTCCAAAAAATAGAGCATATATTCCCTTCACTCTACCAGAAGACTAAATAGGGACACATGGCACAATCTTATCCGTCGATAAATAACGGATTGGTGGATAAGATTATGACACGTGTATGTCCGTTAGTATAAAGGGTTTATATGCTCTAGTTTTTGGACGGCAAGGGCACCAATGTCCCATAAGTATGACAAAGGGTATTTGCATACCATTTACGATAGTTCGAGGGTATATTTATCATTTTTCCCTAATAACAATATGACTTATATTCTTATCACATATCAATTCATATGAAATCACCATGTATAATAATGTTCCAACTTTAACATAAACATAACAGACATAAAGAATGATCTTCATATTCAAAACAAGTTTTAATTTGATAAACAACCTAAAATACATCTAAATGATTTTAAATGAAACCATCAAATTTCAAATCAACCAGAGATAAATGACCAAATTCGAAAAATAATCATTTTAGGCATAGGTAAAGACTAAAAAATGACTTGATTTAGATTTCTTTTATTCTCCTTTAAAATTATCTCATGAGCATAAAACATACTATGTGTCTTTCCTTTGACTAAAATACACAACTAACCTCCTTTCAACAAATTGTTCTCTCAATTAATACACTTGAGAATTCAAGATATTATTATTATTTTTCTCCATTTTAGACCGGTGAATTTTTTTTGATATCTTTTCTAATTAGTTAAGTATTACTAATGGCTAAAGATAATTCAAGTAGATAAAATTTCACCACTACATTAGACTTACCATGAACAATTTACACATAATACATAAAAAATAGTCAATGAATCAAATAAATAGAACACATTAATAGACCCTATTTATTAATCATAAAATTCAATTCATGCATTGATATAATCTCACATATATAAAAAACTTTTGAAATTTCTCAATGATCTCAAATAGAACATTTAATTGCAACACTATTTATTAATCACAAACTCTCAATTTATATGTTCATTATTCTCGTATAAGAAAGTATATTGTTGTATAACAAAAACAATGGTCAAATAATTTTAAAAAATTGTCTCTTGGCCAATCAAAAAGAGCGAATGATAAACGCTCAACTACACCTCATCCAGATTGATTTGTCAATTAGCAACTAAAGCAACTTCAAAAACAAGGGAAACAATACGTAGAGAGGAATTTTCGAGGATGTGATCGATTATAGGCTAATTTTGCTATACGGGTAATTGGAATTTACTAACAATTTCTAAGTCTTAGTGAGTAGGCTAGACTATAGATGCAATAGCTTTCTCTCGAACAACTATTACGATTCAAGCAAGTTCTCTCAAACCTGGACAAGCTTAACACTAAAAACATTCCAAAATCTTAATTTATCTACTCTCTCGAGCTAGATAGGTAGAATTGAGTTAAGAATTCATTCTCTCGAGCTGAACCCACATCAACCCAATAACTACAATTATCAATCGAAAACCTTGGTTCTAAAACTTCTCTCTCAAGCAAGCCCAAAACACTAAGTTAGAATTGTATTTGCAACTACAATTCATAGATTAATACACAGTTATCGATTCAACTCACTTCCATTAAGCATTTAATTCAGTAAACAACAAAATCCATAAGCTAATTAAGCCAATAATTACATGATCACCCCAAGAATTGGGATTTTTACCACACATCATAAAAAGGAAGAAATAATTATCAATTATGTTAGCCATGAACTGGGTAATGATTCCTCAAATCTTTACAATGCTTCAAATCAACTTAATTCAAAAACCCAAATGAAAATTCCTCAAAACAAGTCTCAAAAGCTCTAAGTTCTACGATGGAAAACTCAGGAAAACTTCAAAAACTCAGAGAAAAAGTCAAAACTCTCCGAACTCTCTTTCCTCTTTTTCAAATTTCAATTTACAGTTTCACAAATTTTTGTCTTCAGGAAAGTTAGGCGAAGTTAGTCGAGCATCGCCTACCAAGTCGGCGATGCACCCTTTGCTCTTGTCCATCACGTTTTTGCCTTGACTTTTTATCCTCAGGGTTCTGTGATATTAGGCGATCCGGATCGAGGTCGCCGATCCATTCGGCGGTCCGCCGACTGTCCATTTCCTTCGCCAAGTAGGTTCTTCTCCAGGGGTGGCATGCTGGAACTTTATGCGAGCTAAAGATCCACTCGGTGACCACCAGGATTGCTTTCCTTCAACTTCTTCAACTTTTTTCGCTCCTTTTTTCCCGGTAATTTCCTTGCCTTGCTCCTTAGCCTTCGTTGCTGCAAATAAACATTTTAACATCAGTTCGGAGAATAAATTTGGCATTTCAGGACAATAAACTATCAAAACAAAGCCCTAAATGAGTTGAAATCTCAGACTCATCAACGAACACATGTCGTTAAATTGTAGTACCAATTATTTGGCAAAAATAAATTATTCACTTTTCCAAAAGGCATTACAATAACTTATGAAAACATATGATGCTTACGGTACCACTGCAGCCACCAATATATTCATTAATCACCGGCTAATCTACAACTATTGTTCCTTAATTGCTTTTATTACCCTTTTATATAAGCCAACAAGGGCTGGACTATCACAGCATTAAATAATTGTACATAATGTTATTGAAATCGTACTATAAAATTGGATAAATACAGACTTGCCCGTCTCCTACAAACACACGTCTGTACTATTGTTGAACACATATATTTTTCTCATAAAACACGTGTACTGTATTTTACCATCCGAGGCAAAGCCCTCTCTTCAGTGGCAATTTTAAGAGGATTAATTCAACAATTCTCTTCACCTTCTTGGGGTTTCTCTCGGCTGCAACAGCGATGTCTCTCCTTGGTTTTTACAGGGTTTTTTTTTCTTTTATCTTCTCAGCTTCCATCCCTTTTGCTCCCATGGTGACTCAAATTCGCAACATTCGGGTTAGAAGTGAGGTGCTTACCATCCGAGCAACTCCCTCTCGTCAGTTTTCACAGATTTGATTTTTCTTTATCTTTATTTTTTTTCTTTTGGTGTTGAAATTTTGTCCCAATAGATATGTGCTAACTTAAAAGAAAATGATGAATTGAAAATTTCAAATTTCAAATTTGTTGATTATATATAAAGAGGTACCATTTCAACAATTACTACATTCAAATTAATGGTTGCTCAATGTGCAGAATCTTTAGCCAACTGGAGATGGCTAATTTCTTAGAGATTCATAGAGTTTTTGGCACAAAATCTTGCAAATTCTAAGACTCTCTTTTGAGTTTTCCATAGAAAAACAGCTCAACCCTATCTCATTTGGTGTTTTCAAGATGAAACTCCAAAATTACATTATCTATTTTCTTTTGATTTTTAGTACTGGTAAATTACCACTACAGAAAACATGCAAAAATTAGAAAGGGAACACGATTTTTATGTTTCTTATACTCTCCTGCTATCTGCCTTTTTAAGTTTAGAATTTACATTCTTAACTACTTTAGTTTGAAGCTTCCTGGGCAAAATTTATTGATGACTCAAATAGTTTGGCTCCTAAATTGATCTGCATCTTGCTCTACTCTTTGACAAACTACTTGATTACTTTTAATCTTTAGATGTGCTAGAGGAGTGAGTCCGTACGTTTTCCTGAGACTTATCTTTTCATTCTTTTCATTCAGTTTTCACGTGTGTTGTTCGGACTCTTCAAAAATATCAATGGTTGCATGTCAAATTCTCTAAAAGTAGTGTATATTTGAAGAATTCAACACGAATGTGGCATTGAAAGTGAAGTGTCTGTGCAACTGAGATTTCTGCAGAGGTGTTGTTAGCACTCCTTATAGGAAACACTCCTTTGCTTGGAGTATGAAGTTTTGTAGGATTCTAATTCATAATTTCTCAGGAATATGTAATTCTCAATGGATTATCTGCTTGTGTCTTTGAAATCTCTTCTTCTTTCTAATTTTCTTTTGTTTTGTAAATAGGTGCAATTTGAACCGACTTTTCTCATCTCTGGGAGTAGGAAAATTGGAGTACTACATGGTCTCCGATTCGTAACTTCACAGTCACTCATCAAATTTATTTTTGGGAATTGTTAAAGAAAAAGTTACGTGTGAATGGGTGTAAAATTAGCTGACGAGGCTATAACAAGGCATGTTGAGATGGTTTAGAAAGCATTTCAAGTAAGTTTTTCTCAATATGAAGTCACTAAAAACTGCCTGTAAACCCCCTCTTACTTTCGAGTCCCTCTATGTTTCACTTCGCCTGAGATTCTTTTTTCATAGTAGCAACAACTCTTTAGATCTACCAAAAAATGGCGGACAGAGAGACGTTTGCTTTCCAGGCTGAGGTTAATCAGCTTCTCAGTCTTATTATCAACACTTTCTACAACTACATGGAGGTCTTCTCGGTGAACTCATAAGCAATTCTTCCGATGTAAGTCTCAAGAGAGATTTTTCTGTATTCTCTGTGTATTTTTTAACGTCATCATCTTAGATACTGTAGTTTAACGCTTTTTGTGATTTTGAAATTTGATTATTTTAGAAAAATCTTAATTTTTTTTATTGTCTTCGTAGATATCTTTATGTGATCTTCTAGAGTACTGTGGTGTCATCGATCTATGCGATTTTGCAATTTGATTATTTAGAGCAATCTGAGGATTTTTATTGTATTTGTGGATAGCTTAACTTGATCGTCTAGGATATTGTATAGCCATCACTCTTCGTGGTTTTGTAATTTGATTATTATAGAGCAGCATGTGTTTTTTTGGGTTGTTTATATGTGTTGTCTTCGTGGATAGCTTAACGTGGTCTTTTAGGATACTATAGTGCCGTCGCTCTCTATAATTTTGATATTTGATTATTTTATAGCGCAAAGGAGTTTCTATTTGAAGGTTTTTTTTATCTTTATTGTCTTCGTGGATGGCTTAAACTGATCTTTTCTAGGATACTGTACGTAGTGTTATGGCTCTCTGTGATTTTTGAAATGTGATTATTTTAGAGCAGTATGAGTTTTTTTTGAGGTTTTTTATCTGTATATTATATTCGTGGACAGCTTGATGTCATCGTCTGGGTTACTGTGATTTCATTGACCCTTGAAATTTTGAAATTTGATTATTTTAGAGCAACTATGTGACAGTTCATATATCAGCCAGATATCATCTTCAAACTTAGCTGATAGAAGTGAGCTTGGTTTATGGTTTATGTCTTCTTGGTCTCTACTCTGAACATAGATATTATCTATAGCTTCAATAGACTAATTAGAAGTCAGTGGCTTGAGAAGTAAATCCTCCTTGAAGGACTGGCTATCTTTCCCATTCTTACAAGAGCCAAGATCAGCTTAGCTTGAAAACAGCTACAAGTAACAGACTGTTGGAAAAATCCACGATGAATATATTCAGCATCCATAAGATGACATGAGGGTGTCAATCAACAAAGAGGAGCAGAATAATCAATAAACCAAGATTTCTGTTCAATTCAGAGAAATTTTGTTTCAATCAGGCAACACTCTTAAGTACCTTCTTTTATTTCTTCATAACGGTTGCACTCTAATAAGTACCTAATCTCAAAGCAAGTAAGAATACCAAATAGCCATTTCTATATAAAATCCATGATACCAATCAAAAGTTCTCTTTTCGTAGGCCTTTTGCTTTCTATAAATGTAGTTGACATATACTTGAATATAATACAACATTTTAGTGCTACCACAATGAGATGCCGACAGAAATGGAAACAAGTTAGATGAATGTTGTACCAGAATTTTGTGAAGGAACAACCACAAGAAGTGTAATGTAATCTCCAGGTTGAACAACATGAGTCAGAGCCCACACAACAGCATTCTTAGGTACCTCTTTTGATGCCTTAATAGCCACCATAAATTTCTCAGCAACATCACAACTACTTTTACCCTCATGCTCCCCTTTCTTGACCTCCTTACTAATTACACAGAATAGTTTTCACACCTTTCTTTAAACTTTCAAGAAAATCAATACCACAGAACACTCATGTTTGCTTAACACAACAAGAAGATTTTCAAGAATAAAACTTTATATGCATTATTGTGCTGTTTGACCCACCATATACAACTGAAATTGGCACTATTCTATAACAGTATATGCTGGTAAAAAAGATACAACTGATGAGACCCTTTTTAACAACTAATAAGCCTAAGTGAATTTCTCAAGAAACTAAAGGTACAAAAGAAAAAGGAGTAATCTTTGTCCTTTATAAGAAAAGTACTATGTGATTATATGACATGAGAGGAGAAATCTGTGCAAAAAGATTCCAAATTCAGCTGCAAAAGACTTCTTTTTTTGGAGACTCTATGACTTCGAAATATGAGTAATTTAGAGCATTTATATCATATCACACAGTTTATATATCAAGCAATATTTGCATGTTTTGATGTCCATTTGAAAGCACCTGATTCGATGTTCTTAATTCGAAAAAATGGATCATTCAATGTTCTGCTTTGTCGTCATAATATTTAGCTGATAAGAGTGAGTTCTATATAGTTTTATATTTACCCTATTTTTGCTTAGATTAGGTAGTGCGGAAACTTGCTCGGTTTGTGTCTTTTAAAGCTCTAGAGTGGACAACAGTTCACTTTTTGCAATATATGTAGTAGTTGTTTCGTTTAGTGCATTGACACTGAGAGAAACTCAGTTAATGATTACTTCGCAGAAAACGAATTAAAGACGGCAAGCTTAATTGCAAAAGTATTAGAAGATATGAGCTTTCCTTGGATAGAGTAGATAAACAATTTCTATTTTAAAATGCATTCTGCTTCAGCACTACTGCCAATCTATAACATGATTATCATTTTTTTGCTTTCAGGTACTATGGAGATAGGCAACACTTCTTTGCTGAAGAATATGTAATTCTCAATGGGTTATCTGCTTATGTCCTTGAAATCTTTTCTTCTTTATAATTCTTTTTTGTACTGAAAACAAGTGCAACTTGAACCAATTTACTTTGTCTCGGTGAGTAGAAAAATGGGAGTATTTACATGGTGTCCACCTTGTGACATTACAATACTCATCAAATTTTACTTTTCAAAATTGGTAAAGAGAGATACATGTTAATGGGTGTGAAATTAGCTGGCGAGGCTAATTAAGAAATGTTGGAATGGTTCGGAAAGCATTTCAAGTAAGTTGCTCTCAATGTGATTATCTTTTGCGCTGCTTTGAATAGATATTGAATGTAAATGTTATTGTAGCATGCATTTGGTATTAATAATTTATAGCACTTGCTTTTAACAGATTTTTCACGCCTTTCATAGATCCTTACATAGTTGTGTTCGCGCAAAATCAGCTTGATCACAAATAATAGTTCTTTGACCATGATGGTTAGTAATACAATGCTTTACACTTTATAAGACAATTGTGCTTGCATAAAGAAAAAGTTGGAAGGAGTTATAATTTAACTGCAACATAACAAATTGAATTATAAAAAATCATTGACCCAATGAAAGGAACAATGGGGAAAAGTTTACAGAGTCGACAAAGCAATTGTAGATAAATTAAAAACTCGGTGGAAATCAATAATTTATTTCTGCTTCATGTATGAACATGAGGTATTGTCATACGTGGAATATTGAACCGGAAGTGTTAGAGATTTTCTATCTCAAGATATATGAAGTACTACCATGTTGCTATAAATCTGCTAAAATAATTTTCGGTTTTTGGGACCAAATCTGAAATCAATGTTTGTTAGGTAATGTTACTTATTTTTTCTTTATTTTGTGGATCAACAACTTCAATCTTATTACATTGTAATAACTTAACTAGAGTTTTTTCTTTTAAAAGACATACATGTGACGGTGCGTGCTTATATTTGGTAATTCACTGGGTTTTTCGTTTGTGCATTTTTCTGACATTTGTAATTGACTTGATCTTCTTTTTGCAGATTTTACTTGAATCATTCTTCTCATAAGAATGAGTTGGATTGTGCTCATGACATATAATCATATGAAGAGCTAGGGTGACTTATGGATGGTATAAATATTGCAAACTTGAACTTTCCGAACTATGGATAAGATAGGCTATAATAGGCAACTCAATTGTATATCTCTTAAGACTTCTTTCTACGTAAAGAAATTCTCTGTTCCATTCAATTAGAATTGCCACTACAAGAATGATTGATGTAAACAAGCACAAGAATTGTTTTGCTAATGTTACTTTAACCAAGGTAGGCATTATGTTTAGTTTGTTTGTACTGTTGTATTGTTACAATGAAAAAAAATCGAAACCATACATATTGGGCCCGTGCTGAGCATGGGCTATGCCCTTCTAGTTTTAATATACACTAGCAAGCATATTAAAGAACAATGGGTTGAATAATAAAAACCCGCTCCAGCAGATTCCAAACAAGTTTCACATAAACTAAAATTATAACACCCACTTTGAAAATTGTGAAGTTGCCGCTACAAACCACGAAAGATTCATTGATCAACTTATATTGGTAATCAAACAGTTTTTTAAAAAAAAATTCTTGAATTTTGAAGCCTAGAAATTGGTTTTAAGACGGACATCACTTACAAAGAAAATTATAATTTATGCCCATCTAATATTTTCCTTATAAAAAAACTAAACAGTGGATTCGGAAAAAAAAATAGCGGCTCCACACTAATGCTCTAAATTGCATCAAACATTCGTAATGTAATTATGAGTCTTATATGTAATCAAACATACATATCATCTGTGTTATCAATTTAGATGCAAGCAAGGCTCTTGATGTCAATTGTTGAAAAATTATATGCACAACATAAGCATATTAAAATCATATTGTTTGCATGAATAATAGAAAATCAATAATGTTTATGCTAAAACACATATAATCATGCTAGAACACATAAACTTGCTTAAATGTAATTAAAAAATGACCTCTTGAAGCTTGAGCTACCTTCAAGCGACTTCACAAGTTGGACATCAATTTTGCGGTCTTCTACAGTGATCCCAAGATCATATATGAATTCTCTTAATACTTGGATGAGCAAGTATCATATAGAAAACTTTTTCTTTTAGATTAGAAGAAACCCTTCTTATAGAAATTTCTTTCCACTCCAATAACGAGAAGAAAAATACACGTTATTTTCAAGAACAAGAAAGTCACGTTCTTTTTCCTTTTTTCCCTAGAATGAGGATTTTGAGTTCTAGTCTAGTTAAATATGGGCAATATAGGGACCATAAAATTTATTACTGAGGCTTCCTATTATTGAAATAATTCCAACTAATCAATTTGAATTATTCTTACCATAATAATTTAAAATCATTCCACTAGAAATTCGTAATTGCACTCCTCTATTTACATTTCGAAATTCCTCATTAAACACTTATGTAATCCCCCATGTTAAGATTACAAATACTAATCAATAAATTAAATTATTGGCGAAGTTCTTTCAATGATTAATTTCCTTTAGAGTACTACTTAACTTATTTCATGTGTCGGATTTATAAATCCACTTGCAATGTTTGAGACCATGAAAACTTATAAGCTTCTCAAAAAGGCATAGCTTCAATCTCTATCAAGACATGGATACCATCAACTAACTTATTATTTCACCAATAAATATTATTTATCATCTAATCTATAAGGTATATTGACCCATCTCAAAATCTGAGCTTTTAATAAATCAAAACAATAATTAATATATACAAATCATAATGGTTTATCAGGATTAAGAATGTAAGTACATTTGATAATTTAGAGAATACGTTTTTGTCTGTCAGTCTAAAGCAACTATCTCTACTCGGTCTCGTTCAATACATACAAATGCACTAGCACAAAAAGTTTGAACTATACCATTTCCGTAATCAAGAAAAATTAAATATAATGTTGTGCTACAATCGTACCGATGGCTTGTCCAATTCCCATCCTAGATTTTGAACAAAAAACTTTATGCTTATAAGAACCGATGATTTAATCCTCTCTGCATAAGCTAAAACTATATACACTAAATCATCTACTATATAAATAAACAGACACCATAAGCAAATAAATGATTTATTAAAACTGAATAATTAATTATTCTATAATAAATGCTATATTTAAACATATGATTAATAGTATATATCCCAACAATAGATTTATTTATATGTATGACCATCCAATTATCATTATTATCCCAACATCTCAATGAGTGTTGATGTGATTTATGAAAAATCGATTTGTCGAAAATAAACTTGTTATTTTAACATTTCAATATTATGGGTAGTTATCTTAAATTCTCTCAATTAGCTTTAAAACATAGCAATAATACATCAATATGCGTCTAGTAAGATGGTGAAATGCCAACTCAACAAACCCCTAAGCCTGAACTTTTGCTTATCCACAAGAAAAACATTAACATATGATTGAAACCCAACCACACACAAAATAGAATATACATAGTTACACATTGAGACTTAAAAACATAAAAATAAAAATAAAATAAAAAAAGACTCAAAACAAAACACTCTACATAGAATAACAACTCATAATTGATTCCACCATAAAAAAGACAATGTTTTTCTTTTTAAAATCTTTTTCATTCAAAACCAATCTCTCAAGCATAAATTTATGATAATAATCCATTCAAGAAAAATTGTAAAGAATCTCAAGACAATGGCATCAACATTTTCTTTTTCTTCTTTCCATCCTTTGATCAATGAGTATACTAAAAGGTTTTTACTTGAATTTTATGGTTCTCTGAATATTTTTCTGCTCATTATTTTCTCTTTTATTAGTGCACAGATCCCCGAAACATAGGCTTTTGCATGCATCATAATTTCTTTATTTTCTCCTCCCCCACACATAGGCTTTTAGCCTACACTTTCGTTATTAGCAACTCAGGAGATATGAGGGTGCCAAATAGAGAATTCAAAGAGGCTATGTGGTCCAAAATTGTCACCATAATAGAGGTTTATGCTCAATTATCGCCGAATGGCCATGGTCTCGCCTAATGTTCCAGTGTGCCAAGCCCTGATGGAAAAAATCAAGTCGGCGATAAAAAGGAGCAGTCGGCGAGTCGCCGAACTGTTCCACGATGCAGTACTATATCACCCAAAGTTACAGAACTTGAAGATGTTGAAGGCCAAAGCAAAAAGGCGATGGAATTGACCAAAGGGTGGATCGGCGATCCCGACTTATTGCGCCGAATGGTCCTTCGCAGCACATTTTTGGCGACTATAAATACATTTTTAAATTCTTAGTTTAGTATCTAGCATTGAATCAGATTTTTGTCTAATTTTCATAATTGTTCAGTTTTCAAGTAGAGAGCTTAGAACTGAGTTTGGAGACAAGATTTTCTTAGCTTTGAAGATTTGAAGATTTCCATTTCTGAGAAATTGGAAGTGGGTGTTGAAGATTCTTCATCTTAGACCTTTGTAAAGATGAAATTAATCTTACCCAATTGATGGAAACACAATTTGGTAACGATTTTATCTTTTTATGATTATGGGTTGATTTAATTGCTGGGTATTGTTAATTGATAATGTAAATGTTGTTTAAAAGTGATTTCATTCAGTAATTGTGGCTTAATCTAAAGGGTTGTTGTTGCAAATGCAACTCTACATTCGTGTTTTTGACTTGCTCGAGAGAGAGGTTTTAAAACCAAGATTACTGACTTAATGGTCTGTAGGTATTGGGTTGTCATGGGTTCAGCTCGAGAGAGTGAATCCTAAACCCTATTCCACACATTCAGCTCGAGAGAGTGAATGGACTAAATCGTAGGCTGTTTTTAATTGCTGCTTATTGGTGTTTAAGAGAAACCAATTTGATTCGGGGTAAATTATTCAGAGAAAGTTTATCCCTACTAAAGTCTAGCTTATTCACGGATTTACACCTATTCACTATTGATTACAATCACCCATTTTTCTACCTTAGCCCATAATTCAATCACATCCCAAGAACCCGTCTCTATACTTGCTATTTTCGTGTTATTTGTTGTTGTAGTTGATAGTTGAAACCAAACCCCCTTGTTATTTGACACTTGTGTCACCCCAAACTTGAACAATGCTTTTATTTGTAAATGTTTTTACCTATGATTGACTTGAACGTATTCATGCTTTTCTATTGAATCTCAAATACGTACCACTCTCGGTGGAATTCGACCACAACTCACTTAGTTGGGTTATATTACTGACTAACGATCGTTGGCACTTAGTATTGAATGAAGTGTCCTGATACGTGATATCATCCACCCTCACTTTTTGAATAGATCAATATATCATCGATGAATACAATGACAAACATGTCAAGGTATTGTCTAAACACCCTATTCATCAAATCCATAAATGCCACCAGAGCATTAGTCATGCAAAACAACATTACCAAAAACTCATAATGGTAATGACATTATCGAGTTCGAAAAGCCTTCTTCGGAACGTCATCTTTGTCACGACCCAGAGGTACCCCCTAGATTTAACATGGCGTATAGGACCCGAGAGACCCCATACAAGCCACTTAGCATTCATAACATAAGAAATATAACAATAAGAGTAAAAAATAGTTCAGGTTCAATAGTTTTGTAAAAGAAAAGCGGAAGTCTAAAACACTGTCTCAATAGCCATCTATTACAATCGAATTAAATTTGGCCTAGCCTATACATCATGTCGAAAAACTGGAAATACAAGAAAGAACTAAGAATAATTAAAGTCCGTCCTCAAAGCACGAGGACTCACCAAAGCTCGGGAACCTCGAAATCAACCACTAGCCACGAAATTGAGAAACCTAACTATCGGACCCTACATTTGGGGAAATGTAGGCAAGAGTATGTGTTAGTACAAAACTATGTACCAAGTATGATAGCTATGCACGAAACATTTAAATCATGCTAAAAGGGGAAATTTTATGACATGGAATTGACCAAGCTAAAACATGATATAAAAGGGTTAGAAAACATAAATCATAAAGCATGGTCAATGCAAGGTAACATCATTTGAAACCTTTGAACACATATGAGATACTTCTTGAAGTAACCTTAGTTCATTATTAATGTGGGGAATTAGCCTTAACCGACATAGAGATCATGTGAGCTATAACATGATCCCTCGGTGTCTCCCACACCGAAAAGGTTTTTCCTACTTTCTAAGGTAAGGACCATAACTTCTAGCTTAGGTGGATCCACTAGCTAATGTCTATCTAGACAATCATCCTATGGGGGCACATAAGTAAGGAATCAGAAGATGGCTTCTAGAAACCCGACCTCTATTAATAGGAGAGCTTCCATCTCAATATCCTCTTGGTGCTAGGCATAAATCCCACGGAATATTCATTTCTCACTTACTCTTATTATCCATGAAAGTGCACGTCATCTTGCCAATACAATCAAAGTCATTATCCATGGAAAGTTGTCATTCAATTACCGATCCAAGCTAGGTTTCATTAGGATAGATCTTAAGCAACGGCGCCATTTTGATGAAATAACGTCTCAATCACACCTCATCCAATTCTAGGTGTAAATGATCGTTAAGCAATATATAACCCAACAAATGAGTTGGGGTCGAATCCCACAGGGAGCGGTACTTGTTCAAATTAAATTAAGAAGTAGAATGTGATCTAACTAGATATAGGAATAGAAATTATCGAAAAAGACATGAAAAAAATCAAAAGGGGTGATAGGAATGTTAGATGGGGGGGATTGAGTTTGCAATTATCAACTATAATGCAGTCATCAGTAATGATAAAACAACACTAAGGAGAGGAATGCTAGGGATGTGATTGATTATAGGCAAATTTTGATATATGGGTAATTGAAACTACTAGTAAATAGCTAAAATCAGTGGGTAGGCTAGACTATAAGGGAGATAGCTTTCTCTCGAATAACTATCCCGAATCAGGTGATTTCTTTCGAACATCAACAAGCATTACAATGAAGAACAACCCACACCTTAATTCATCCACTCTCTCGAGCTAGATGGGTAGGATTGGGTTTAGGATTCACCCTCTCGAGCTGAACACAGCTTAACTCAATACCTACAAATCATTAATCAATAATCTTAGCTCTAAAACCTCTCTCGAGCAAGCTAAGAACACAAGGTTAGAACTGCATTTGCAACTACAATTCATAAATTAAACCACAACTAATGATTAAACCCACTTCAATATAGCATTTAAACTAGTAATTAACAATACTCATAAACTAATTCAACCCATAACCAAATGATCACACACCAAGAATTGGGGTTTTAGCCAAGCATCATAAAAGAGTAAAAATGGCTACCAAATTGATTAGCCATCAACTGGGTAAGATTAATTAAGCCTTTACAATGATTCAATTTGCAGAAAATTTGAAACCCACTTGTAAAATCTCCAAATTGAGTCTTTCAAAGCCTTCAAGTCTACTAAGAAATATCAAAAACTCCAGAGAAAATTGTTCTAGACTAATTTGCTCTTTTAAATTAACTGTTCAAAATCAAATTTATAGTCACCAAAAATAAGCCACGAATAGCCATTAGGCGAGGTAAGTCGGGTTCACCAAACCACTCGACGAACTACATATTTCTCTCTTCTATCGCCTTTCTACCTTGGCTCTCAGCATCCTTAAGTCTTGTAACTTTGGGCGATCTCTCTTTGCATCGTGGACTACTCGACGATTCACCGACTGCCCCTTTTCTATTATTGTTTATTATCTCAGGGCTGGCATACTGGAACTTTAGGCGGTCAAAGTAGCCACTCGACGACACGCAAAGTGCTCTTGGCGATCCTCGGGTTTGCCTTTCTTTACTTTTTCAGTTTGTTTTATTCATTTTTGCCTGTTAGTGTCCTTGCTTTTCTCCTCAATCCATATACCTGAAAATCAAGGCTTTAACATCAGTTTATGGCACAAATTAAGCATTTGAGGATACTAAACCTATGTAAACAAATCCCCAAATGAGTCCAATTCTAGGACTCATCAGACTACCTATCAGAAAGGCAACCCTGAGCTTCGATGTGAAGTTCTTTAGGTCTGTGGTTCGTACTATACTGTCCCCTACACAAGTGGACAATGTTGTTACTTAGGACCGGGTTGTGATGTTAGCAGCTATTATGGCAGGACTTAAGCTCGACTTCGCCTGGATTCTGATAGCGGAGATTCATGAGAGGGCTTCAGGACCACCACTACTATGACCTTCCCGTGTCTGATATTTCATCCCTACAGGAAGGCTTCAGTGCCTATTTGGCATTGTGACAGGTTTCTTGAGGCGACAAAGACTGTGGGCATCGGCCTCATTCAAGATGTTGCCAACCTTGTTGCACTGCAGAGAGATCCCTAGATTGACCTACCTCCTTTGGGTGTTGACATTAGAAATGATGTAGAGCGGATAGAGGTTGCTGATACTTTTGCCCTTCCTACTACCACAAAAGCCCAGGATCCCCCTTTTACTGCCACCAGTCAAGCTGCTAGCTAATCACACTCTCCCATCAGGGTCCACTCTGGTTCCTCTGGCCCGAGTCCAGAAGTTAGAGACACA
The DNA here is from genome assembly GCF_000226075.1 of Solanum tuberosum. Taxonomy (NCBI): domain Eukaryota; kingdom Viridiplantae; phylum Streptophyta; class Magnoliopsida; order Solanales; family Solanaceae; genus Solanum; species Solanum tuberosum. Next base: position 281,806 of record NW_006239022.1, read on the forward strand.
CATGGCCACGTTGTTGCATATGAGGCCTTGGATGCTGCGATTTTTAAAGGAGTCTGAGGCTCGTATGGTGCAAATGATGGAGAGGAATATTCAGGCGGTCCACAAGCGCCTTGATGCATTCTAGTTGAGATTTTTTATAGGCCTGCACCTACCATCGATTTCACCGCTTTCCAAACTGAGTTGGCTAGCCTCCGTGTTGATATTGCTTCCCTTCTAGCCCTTGTTGAGACTGTACCGGAGGCTGCACCAGAGATTGAGGAGGTTGAGGTTGTGATGACTGCCTTTTTCGGTGATATTGTACCACCACCAGACCCCTCCCACGCTGCTGGGAAGTGCCACTGTTCTTCAGACCATACTTCTGATGTTGATTAGGCCCGACGGGCACGAAAGAAAGAGGCATGAGCTTGAGGCAGCCCAAAGGCAATCCATTCTTGATGAGGAGATGCGGTAGCAGAGGGCCCGCGAGGTTAATGTTGGTCCTTCAGGTTCAAGGAGCACTACTGATGATGTTCCCATTGTTGGTGAGGGCGCTACTGATGGCGTCCCTAGTATTGATCCAGCGGGTTCCAAGAAATCGGACCCACCCGCTTCTTGATGGGTTTTCGGCGCATTTGCGCCACACGTTTGCCTCACCCTATGCTTTAATTTTTGTTTTTGTGCATTGAGGGCAATTGCACCATATTTTGTTGGGGGTGGGGTAAATGGGTTTTGAGTGATAGGGTGAAGTCTGAGTAACCCAACTCATAATCCTCCCTTGGGGTTTTCTTGCCTGTTTTCTTTTCCCCCAAGGGACTGTTTTACTTTTATGTTGAACAGGCATGTTTAGGATTGTATGTGTAGAAGTAAGTAGAAGAATGAAAACATGATGGTATAAGATCATGAAATTGATACCTGTCTAAAATTTTGAAAAGTGCTAGATCTATAGGTTTAATGAGTTGAATGTATTGGATCTTCATATGACATGATAAGGAACCTGTATGATAGCATGACTTAAGCTAAAACTTGAACTAGGTAATTCAATAATCCGATAATGAAACAATGTGTCAAGTGTGTGAGAGATGATTTTGTTTGTTCATACAGTGTGTGCCAATCTAGAACTTGCCTAGTTAGTCATGTTAAGACAATCTAGGCTAGGAATTTGGAGATGATCATAGGCCATTGTTCAAATGAGTCCACTAAAGCCTAAAATGATTCAACCAAAAAAAATAAATGCTCCATTTGATCCAAATGATTGAGCCTAATGTAGACTACTTATTTCAATACACCCAACTCACCTTCCCTAAAAGATTGTTTTGGCCCCGGTCCCTCCTTGGACATGTGCTCCTTAACTTAGGCTAAAAGTCTAAGCTGAGGGTGGCTAATTCAAAAAGTTACCTTAATCTTGGCCCTGGTCCGACATCATATATTGTGCACCTCAACTCATGCAAAATACATAAGTTGAGAATGGCTACAAAAAAGGAAACCAAAACAAAAGGGTATGAAAAGAGTTGTGTGCGAAAGAAAGAAAAAAGATAGGAAAAGATGTGACTGAATTTAAATGAAACAAAAAAAGAAGAATGGTAAAGATTGATGAAAAACAAAACCAAAAAAGAGAAAAATAGAAAAAGTGAAAAAGAACAGCGATAAAGTCAAAGTCACATTTGTGCTAAAGAGAATGAAGGAAAAGAGCAGAAAATAAAAAGATGTCGAGAATTGGTTGAGAAAAGAGGTAAAAAGCCAATGTACTGTCAATGAGGGCAAAAAAGTCACTAAAAGTACCCAAATGTACCGTACCTGACCCTGAGCCTATGGTACAAGCTAAGAAAGTCATATAGTGATCCTAGTGACTAGTTTGGAGAGTCTATGTAGAGAAAATTAGGGCAAGCCTATGGTATTGAGCACTAAATGTACTTGAAATCACATCTGAACGTGAGTGTTGAATGAATCCTTAAACTTGAAATTCGGATTTGTTGTGTCCAAAAGGATTTCCTTTGAAGTGAGGGAACAAGTTATATTGTTGGAGAGTTGGTACCTTAGTGATTGTGAAAAGTGCAAGTTGTGATGTGTAATGACCTGTAAAACGAATAAGTGAAACTAGAGCCTAACTAGTGTGTGTTTGAGTTGTTGTGGGGTTTCATGTGGTAGAATGTTGTCTCGATCTATGGTTGAGGGGTTTAGGGGTTAAACGTCAAGGTACGACTCCCCAAGGGCCATCCTAGGGGTCCTTGAGGAGCACCTTAAAGACCAACTCCCAAGACCCCAAAGAAAATGAAAGTTGCCTAAAGTTTGGTGACCTACGGAAGGGGACCACGCCCCGTAGGTCCATCCACGCCCCATGGATGGCCTCCGTAGGTCAGGCCCCAAATTAGCAGCCTCTTACCTAGACCACGGACAGCCAGGATGGCTCGTGGTCCCACCCACGGTCAGTGGGTGGTGGTCGTGAGTCACTTTTGGTTTTTCTGGTTTGGCTCGGCTAAGGTGAGGGTTTTTTGGTAAATTCATTTTAAGTTGAGTTTAGTTAATGGACGGTTATTTTAGGTTAATTAAAAGAATTTAAGAGTTTTTAAAGTGTTAAACTCTATTTTAGATTTCATTATTTCAAACCACCCCAAAGTTAGAAACCTCTCCTATCATAAGTTATCTCTCTAGAAACCTCCATTGGAGGTGAAGAATTCAAGCTTCCAAGGTCAAGACTTCAAGTTTTTAAAGGGATTTTCATGGAGTTCTTCCATAGAAGGTATGGTAGTCTTCATCCTTGATTTAGTTTCTTTCAAAGAGCCAATTTCAAAAGTGATTTCAAGTATCCAATGTTTCATCAAAAACCCTAGTTTTCAATCTATGCATGCGTTCGATTCCAAACGCTTTCAAAGTGCTTATTGCATTGAATTATGAATGAGTTATGGATTTAATGATGAATTAAGATGATTTCTTCCTAGAATCCATGTTTTCCCCCAAATTCCTATGTTGTGATTTGTGATTGGGAATTGATTGATCATGAAGTATGTGAATTATTTATGTGTATATGGATATAGAATGTTGAAATTATTTTATTACTCTTTCCTAATTGTATTGATCTAAGATGTGTTCGTGAATGTTATCCATGGCCTTGAAAGGCAAGGTATGAAGGTTAAGGTATGATTATGATGTGAAGGATATGCATGTGATCTTAATGATAGTATGATGAACATGATTAGAATGTAAATCTTCTATGATTGAAAGGACATTCTCAATTATGCACTCATGAATGTTGATGATAGAATGTGAAAAGATTTCTCCTATGTATTGTATATCTTGAATTGGTAGGCTTAGGCATCCTTTTCTTGTATAAATGGAAGTAATGTGATAGTGATATCTTGAATTGGTAGGCTTATTCATCATTTTCTTGTATAATTAATGTATCTTGACTTAATGTCTTAATATCTTTAATTGGTAGACCTAATGTTGGTAGCCTTTCATGAATGAATGAATGATGAAGTATTCTAGGCTAAACCTTGGATCGGTAGACCTAATGTTGGTGGCCCTTCATGATGAGTCTAGGAACTAATGTGATGTTAAACCTTAAAGCGGTAGACCTAATGGTGGTGGCCCTTTCTTGTGGGAAATTATGAACCTTTAAGAGGTAGACCTAACGGTGGTGACCCTTTCTAGGAAAGTCAATGAGTTATCCTTGTAATGTACCTTGAAGTGGTAGACCTAATGTTGGTGGCCCTTTCATGTGTAATATATCTTGGGTCGGTAGGCCTAATGTTGGTGGCTCTCTCAAGTAAAATAATGTAATGTAAATGAAACTACTCTATGGGAATGTAGGCTAAGCATCGAGAGGATATGGTAAGATGGAGGTTCTCCCCACGTTAGGCCGGATTTCAATGAACATCTTTCTTATCCCTTAACTATGTTCCCACAAAGGTCTAGCTAGTGGATCCACCTAAGCTAATGTTACCGGTCTTACCTTAGGCAAGTAGACCACCTCTCTACGGTGTGGGCTTCATGACACTGGATTCCATGTCTAGCTTACATGGTCTATGTCGGTTCTTCATAACACTAGATTCCATGTCTAGCTTACATGGTCTATGTCGGTTAAAGGTTTATTCCCATCATGTGAGATGTGCATTATGGTTTTTTAGGAGTTCTATGAAGTGTGGGTAGTAGTATGGGATGCCATATTTGCATTGCACGAGTAGGATTTGATAGGGTCATAGTGAGTTCTCTAAGTCTTAATGGCTAATGTATGAATGTGTCCTAAATTAAGTTAATGAAGAATGTTTACTCTTATATGCTTAAATGTAATGATGTATGCTATACTTCGATTATATTATGAGTTACTTCCTTGTCATGATTTATTGAGTATGAATGTGCCTTGTCGATGGTGACTTTAAAGGAGTACTTAGTGTGAGTAGTAGTATGGGATGCTACTTGAACATTGCACAAGTATGACTTAGAGTTGCCCTAGGTAATGGTCCTAATGTGTTGATATGACTTATGAAAGGTTTATATATGTTGTATGAATATTGTGTAAAGATGGAAAGGTTGAATGGTAAGTTCACTTTTGGTGACCTTAAGGTGGTACTTTAGTGCGGATGGTGGTATGGGACGCTATCCATACATTACACAAGGTATAGCTTGAGGGTTACTTGAGGTGAAGGCTTAATGTGAAGGTAATGGTTTATATGTTGATTATGTTCTAATGTGGTGAAATGACTTGTATGTTGGTTATGTTTGAATATTATGCCTCTTATACTTATGTTCATGAAGTTTTATCAAATGGCATAAAAGCATGACTTTCAAAATAAAATGTCCATTTTAAGCATGTTTTTGCATGGCTATCATCCTTAGTACTTAATTGTGCTAACCCATATTTCTTCATGTTTTACTACAAGTGTATGTTCCGGCAAGTGAGTTGCTTTCTCTCTAGTTGAAGCTTGGATTTGAGATTCTCCAAGACTAAGTGGTATGTCCTCATAGATCGAGGACAAGTACTTGATGTTTCCATTTCTTTCATGTAAAAGACTATTGCTAGACTTTCTATTGTAAAGGGTCGTGACCCTACTTTAGTTTCGGACGTTGTTTTTAGATGGCCATGTGAGACAATAGACTTTCGCTGTGTTTCAAGTGTTTTAAATGAATATTTTGATTTTATGGTTTTAAAGGAAGTTTTAATCCCGGACTTTTTTCTATTATCGAATGCAATGAAATGCTATGAGGCTTGTATGAGACCCCTTCAGGGTCAAGTACATCGTGTCGCGTGTAGGGGCTAGCCTTGAGTCGTGACAAACATGGTATCAGAGCATAATATTTTGGAAATAGTTTTTAGGATTGATGTCTCACAAGCCACGTCTAGTAAAGTCTTGTTCATTGGTGTGAGTCGCGACCCATCTATGAGTGAGAGGCTATAGGACGTTAGGAAGTTACACTTCTTTCATTATTCTTGAAGTAGTGCCATAGAGTTTGACTCCATAAGTTCTCTCTCTTTTTCCTTATCCAATGGTCTTGAAGATGTGACCATTTGAAAGGCCTATGCTAGAAGGATTGAGGGAGAAAAAGTTTGTTGTGATGCCAATTATGGCTATGTGACTTGATAGATGTGAGATGATAGATTGTGATGTTGTCTTTAGTATGAAGGGTGCTTTATGGTTATGTGTGTTGTTGATAGAAGGTCATTGATGAGTTTTGAGGTATGTTGAAAGGGTTGACGAATAGTGGTGTTTGAGTGCTGCCTTGAGAGGTGTAGTGAGTTTGAGAAGTTTAGACCCGGTGTGGTAGACTCATATGAGACCTTGAGTGGTGTTGGTAAGGTTGTTTGTGAGCAATAATTGCTTAATGAGGACCTTCTTAGTTTAAAAGCACCGATATGTTGATGGTTTCTTATAAGTTGTGAATGTCTTGATTAAGGTTCCAATGTCATGTTCATGATAAGCCTTAGTTGGGTTTACTCCTAAGTGGGGGATAGTATGTTGAATAGTAAGGTTGTTGAGAGTTCCGGTATCCTTATCTCTTTCCTTCTATTCTTATTCAAGCTTGAGAACAAGAGTTCCTTGTAGCTTGTTTCATGTTTTGAAGTTATGTGTGACTATGTGTTTCCATGGTCTCCTTTATGTTATGCATGTTCTTAATGAGTTTATGTTTGAATGAGAAAATGAGTTTCTATGAGTTATGTCCCTCATGTTGATTTGCATGTTGTATGAGTTGTCTATATGTTTCATGAGGATGAATTGTTGAACATGCCTAAATGTGCTTTTATGAAGAAATTCCATAATGTTCTTAATGATGTTATAATGAGCATGATATGAGTTGGAGAATGTAATTCCTCCAGTGAAATGAGAAATGTTGAAGTTATGATGCATAATGACTTTGTAGATGTAGTTCCTACTTTCTTGTGTTGCATTGAGCTTATTGATGTGGACTTGATGTTTCCTCCTAGTTTTGTGCATTTGCTTATGATGTTGCATGCATGATGGGCTGCTAGTCTTGAGTCATTAACCCTTAATGTGTTTAAAGTGTAATTCGAGGACGAATGTTTCCAAGTGAGGGATAATGTAACGACCCGTAAAACGAATAAGTGAAACTAGAGCCTAACTAGTGTGTGTTTGAGTTATTGTGGGGTTTCATGTGGTAGAATGTTGTCCCGAGCTATGGTTGAGGGGTTTAGGGGTTAAACGTCAAGGTACGACTCCCCAAGGGCCACCCTAGGGGTCCTTGAGGAGCACCCTAAAGACTAACTCCCAAGACCCCAAAGAAAATGAAAGTTGCCTAAAGTTTGGTGACCTACGGAAGGGGACCACGCCCCATAGGCCCATCCACGCCCCATGGATGACCTCCGTAGGTCAGGACCCAAAATTAGCGGCCTCTTACCCAGACCACGGACAGCCAGGATGGCTCATGGTCCCACCCACGGTCCGTGGGGGTGGTCGTGAGTCACTTTTGGTTTTTCTGGTTTGGCTCGGCTAAGCTGAGGGTCTTTTGGTAAATTCATTTTAAGTTGAGTTTAGTTAATGGACGGTTATTTTAGGTTAATTAAAAAAAATTAAGAGTTTTTAAAGTGTTAAACTCTATTTTAGATTTCATTATTTCAAACCACCCCAAGGTTAGAAACCTCTCCTCTCAAAAGTTCTCTCTCTAGAAACCTCCATTGGAGGTGAAGGATACAAGCTTCCAAGGTCAAGACTTCAAGTTTTTCAAAGTATTTTCATGGAGTTCTTCCATAGAAGGTATGTTAGTCTTCATCCATGACTTAGTTTCTTTTAAGGAGCCAATTTCAAAAGTGATTTCAAGTCTCAAATGTTTCCCCGTTTTCAATCTATGCATGGGTTCGATTCCAACCGTTTTTCAAAGGTTTTATTGCATTGAATTATGAATGAATTGTGGATTTATAGATGAATTAAGATGATTTCTTCCTAGAACCCATGTTTTCTCCCTAATTCGTATGTTGTGATTTGTGATTGGGAATTGATTGATCATGAAGTATGTGAAATTGTTTATGTGTATATGGATATAGAATGTTGAAATTATGTGATTACTCTTGCCTAATTGTATTGATCTAAGGTGTGTGGGTGAATGTGATCCATGGCCTTGAAAGGCAAGGTATGAATGTTAAGGTATGATTATGATGTGAAGGATATGCATGTGATCTTAATGATAGTATGATGAACATGTTTAGAATGTAAATGTACTATGATTGAAAGGACATTCTCAATTATGCACTCATGAATGTTGATGATGGAATGTGAAAAGTTTTCTCTTATGTATGGTATATCTTGAATTGGTAGGCTTAGGCATCATTTTCTTGTATAAATGCAAGTAATGTGACAGTGATATCTTGAATTGGTAGGCTTATGCATCATTTTCTTGTATAATGAATGTATCTTGACTTAATGTCTTAATGTCTGGAATTAGTAGACCTAATGTTGGTAGCCTTTCATGAATGAATGAATGATGAAGTATACTAGGCTAAACCTTGGATCGGTAGACCTAATGTTGGTGGCCCTACATGATGAGTCTAGGAACTAATGTGATGTTAAACCTTGAAGAGGTAGACCTAATGGTGGTGGCCCTTTCTTGTGTGAAATGATGAACCTTGAACCGGTAGACCTAATGGTGGTGGCCCTTTCTAGGAAAGGCAATGAGCTATCCTTGTAATATACCTTGAAGCGGTAGACCTACTGTTGGTGGCCCTTTCATGTGTAAATGTATCTTGGGTCGGTAGGCCTAATGTTGGTGGCCTTCTCATGTACAATAATGTAATGTAAATGAAACTACTCTATGGGAATGTAGGCTAAGCACCGAGAGGATATGGTAAGATGGAGGTTCTCCCCACCTTAGGTCGGATTTCAATGAACATTTTTCTTATTCCTTAACTATGTGCCCACATAGGTCTAGCTAGTGGATCCACCTAAGCTAAGGTTACCGGTCTTACCTTAGGCAAGTAGACCACCTCTCTACGGTGTGGGCTTCATGACACTGGATTCCATGTCTAGCTTACATGGTCTATGTCGATTAAACGCTTATTCCCATCATGTGAGATGTGCATTATGGTTTTTTAGGAGTTCTATGAAGTGTGGGTAGTAGTATGGGATGCCACATTTGCATTGCACGAGTAGGATTTGAGAGGGTCATAGTGAGTTCTCTAAGTCTTAATGGCTAATGTATGAATGTGTCCTAAATGAAGTTAATTAAGAATGTTTACTCTTATATGCTTAAATGTAATGATGTATGCTATACTTCGATTGTATTATGAGTTACTTCATTGTCATGATTTATTGAGTATGAATGTGCCTTGTCGATGGTGACTTCAAAGGAGTACTTAGTGTGAGTAGTAGTATGGAATGCTACTTGCACATTGCACAAGTATGACTTAGAGTTGCCCTAGGTGATGGTCCTAATGTGTTGATATGACTTATGAAAGGTTTATGTATGTTGTATGAATATTGTGTAAAGATGGAAAGGTTGAATGGTAAGTTCACTTTTGGTGACCTTAAGGTGGTACTTTAGTGCGGATGGTAGTATGGGAAGCTATCCATACATTACACAAGGTATAGCTTGAGGGTTACTTGAGGTGAAGGCTTAATGTGAAGGTAGTGGTTTATATGTTGATTATGTTCTAATGTGGTGAAATGACTTGTATGTTGGTTATGTTTGAATATTATGCCTCTTATACTTATGTTCATGAAGTTTTATTCAAATGGCATAAAAGCATGACTTTCAAATAAAATGTCCATTTTAAGCATGTTTTTGCATGGCTATCATACTTAGTACTTATTATGCTAACCCATATTTCTTCATGGTTTACTACAAGTGTAGGTTCCGGCAAGTGAGTTGTTTTCTCTCTAGTTGAAGCTTGGATTTGAGATTCTCCAAGACTAAGTAGTATGTCCTCATAGATCGAGGACAAGTACTTGATGTTTCCATTTCTTTCATGTAAAAGACTATTGTTAGACTTTTCGATTGTAAAGGGACATGACCCTACTTTAGTTTCAGACGTTGTTTTTAGATGGCCAGGTGAGACAATAGACTTTTGTTGTGTTTCAAGTGTTTTAAATGAGTATTTTGATTGTATGATTTTTAAAGAAAGTTTTAATTCCGTACTATTTTCTCTTATCGAATGCAATGAAATGCAATGAAATGCTATGAGGCTTGTATGAGACTCCTTCGGGGTCAAGTACGCCGTGTCGCATCTAGGAGCTAGCCTTGGGTCGTGACATGATATCTACTGATCGATCTATGTCATGTTTTGATCCGCACGAGTTAGCTTGTTGAGTCTAGATGAAAAGATTTGCACTAAGTGATGGAATTGATTGAGAAAGCCATATGATTCCTTGAGTTTGTATGTTTTCTTCTACATAAGTGTCATTTAGAGTTTTAGTGTGTCGCTTGAGGACAAACAACAAGTTTAATTTGAGGGTGTTGATATATCGTGAGTTTACGGTATTTTTGATGCATTTCAGTTAAAGTTTGTGTGTGTCTTGGGCTAGTTTGTTATTAGAAATAATGTTTTGTGTGTAATCCTTGCAGGAAATAGGTTGGATGTAGTTGATGAAGATGCGGGCTGAAAAATGCAGAAGTAGCCAACGACAGAGCCAACCACGGACCATAGGTCCAGTGACATGCCGTAGATGGGCCATCATAGGTCCTGGTCAGAAAGTGGATTTTTAGTACTCAAACCACGGAGTGACAAGATGGATCGTAGTCCAATTCACGGACCGTAGGTGGAGTCATCATTTGAAGGCCTTGAAATATTGCACAAGTATGGAACCACGGAGGGTGACCTATGGATCGTAGGTTGACCCACGGTCCATAGGTCGTACCATTGACAAAAGTCGCGTCTGAGCAGTTTATTTCTTTCTTTCGTTTTCTACTTAGTTTGGGATTTGTTTTCTATAACTAGGAGTTGTAATTCGCGTTTTTGAGGGATAGACATTATTGTATACTTTGAGTTTTGGTCTTTTGGGAATTATTTGCAAACATTTAGAAATTTAATTTCTGGAAGTTGGTTTATACGATTTTCACTTTGAATTTCAATTCAAGATTTTGATTTTCATCTATTCTCATTGTAAGTTCATGAATTCTTCTAACTTAATTATGAATTGTGAACTCCTAAGCATGAGTAGCTAAATCCACAACTAGGATTGTGGAAACCATGAGCAATTAATAATGTATAAATAATAATTAAGTAATTCTTGAATAGTGTTTATGCATGTATTGTTAATCCTTTTGTTTAGAAGTATTTTTAATGGTTGCAAACATTAGAATTCGCCTTGTTCTTACTTGCCGGACCAAGGAGGTAATGAATAAGAAAAGGATTAAACAATAGAGATTTAGTGGATGCTATTTAATCGTCTGATTTAAATTGAAGTGAGGGTGAAAACTAAACTAAATTGATATGATGACTAATCTAGGGTAATGGTAAGGGTTAGTAAAGCATACAACCGTAGACGGACCAAGTGGCGTGGTGAAATTCCCTATTTGGAGGACCAATCACTTAGGGATACCTAACTTACGAACCTTGCATGTAAAACACTAGGATGGTATTACTATTATTAGGATTACTGCGTTAAGAGCTTGTGGGGACCACAATACCCTAGTTTCTATCTCATATTAATAACTCAAATCGTGAATCTTGCTTACTGATTACTTATTTATTCAAATCAACAATATGTTACCTGTTTACAAAATCCCCCCTTTTACTTTTCTTGGAAATAATTTGACTAAAAATATATAATTATGAGTTAAAGTTAAGTCTAAACTATATTCCTTGAGGATCGACCCCAATCTACAGGTTGGGTTCTTTATTTGACAACGATTGCTTATACTTCTTTAGGGAGGTGTAATTTGAGCGTATCATCGACATTCTAAGGTCATTGGTGTAGTTCGAGAATTTTTTGAGATGTTTTGATGTACTTTTCTTGATTTTTATATGTTTCGTATATTTATGAGGAAAAAATATATTTTTTTGTTATTAGTTTGTACAGTTAAGAAAAAGAGACAAATTTTGACAATTTTTTTGTTTCAATATTCTAAGCTCATTGGTGCAGTTTGAGAATTTTTTGAGGTGTTTTGATGTACTTTTCCTGATTTTTATATGTTTCGTGCATTTACGACGAAAAATTATTTTTTTTTGTAATTTTTCAAACAATTACGGAAAAGGATAAAATTTTGATCAATTTTTTGTTTCGATATTCTAAGGTCATTGGTGCAGTTTAAGAATTTTTTGAGGTGTTTTGATGTACTTTTCTTGATTTTTATATGTTTCATACAGTTACGAGGAAAAAATAATGTTTTTGTTATTTTTCAGACATTGATGAAAAAGAATAAAATTTTGATCATTTTTTTGTTTCGATACTCTAAGGTCATTGGTGCAGTTTATGAATTTTTTGAGGTGTTTTGATGTACTTTTCTTGATTTTTATATGTTTCGTACATTTACGAGGAAAAAATAATTTTTCTGTTATTTTTCAGACAGTTATGAAAAAGAGTAAAATTTTGATCATTCTTTTGTTTCGATATTCTAAGGTCATTGGTACAGTTTGAGAATTTTTTGAAGTGTTTTGATGTACATTTCTTGATTTTTCTATGATTCGTACATTTACGAGGAAAAATTTAGTTTTTTGTTATTTTTCGGACAGTTAGGAAAAAGTGTAAAATTTTGATCATTTTTTTGTTTCAATATTCTAAGGTCATTGGTGTAGTTTGAGAATTTTTTGAGGTGTTTTGTAGTAGTTTTCTTGATTTTTATATATTTCGTACATTTACGAGGAAAAATTAAAGTTTTTGTTATTTTTCGAACAGTTACGAAAAAAAGTAAATTTTTTATAATTTTTTTGTTTCGATACTCTAAGGCCATTGGTGCAGTTTGAGAATTTTTTGAGGTGTTTTGATGTACTTCTATTGATTTTTATATTTTCGTACATTTACAAGGAAAAGATAATTTTTTTGTTATTTTTTGGAATGTTACGAAAAAGAGTAAAATTTTGATCATCTTTTTGTTTCAATATTCTAAGGTCATTGGTGCAATTTATGACTTTTTTGAGGTTTTTTGATGTACTTTTTTTTATTTTTATATGTTTCATATATTTACAAGGAAAAAAAAATTTGTTATGTTTTGGACACTTGCGAAAAAGAGTAAAATTTTGATCATTCTTTTGTTTCGATATTCTAAGGTCATTGGTGAAGTTTATGAATTTTTTGAGGTGTTTTGATGTAGATTTCTTGATTTTTATATGTTTCGTACATTTACGAAGAACAATTAATTTTTTGTTACTTTTTGGACAGTTACAAAAGATAGTAAAATTTTGATCATTTTTTTCCGATATTCTAAGGTCATTTGTGCAGTTTGAGAATTTTTTGAGGTGTTTTGATGTTCTTTTCTTAATTTTTATATGTTTCGTAGATTTACGAGGAAAAGTTAAATTTATTTTGTTATTTTTTGGACAGTTACGAAAATGAGTAAAATATTGATCATTTTTTTTATATATTCTAAGGCCATTGGTGCAGGTTGAGAATTTTTTGAGGTGTTTTGATGTACTTTTCTTGATTTTTATATGTATTTGTACAATTTGAGGGAAATTTTTTTTTTTGTTTTTTTCAGATAGTTACGAAAAAGAGTAAAATTTTGATCATTTTTTTTGTTTGATATTCTAAGGTCATTAGTGCAGTTTGAGAGTTTTTTGAGGTGTTTTATTGTACTTTTCTTGATTTTTCTATGATTCGTATATTTACGAGGAAAAAAATAGTTTTTTGTTATTTTTCGGACAGTTAGGAAAAAGTGTAAAATTTTGATCATTTTTTTGTTTTGATATTCTAAGGTCATTGGTGTAGTTTGAGAAATTTTTGAGGTGTTTTGATATATTTTTCTTGATTTTTATATGTTTCATACATTTAAGAGGAAAATTTTATTTTTTTGATATTTTTCGGACTGTTAGGAAAAAAAGAGTAAAATTTTGGTTATTTTTTTATTTTGATATTCTAAGGTCATTAGTGCAGTTTCAGAACTTTTAGAGATTTTTTGATGTTCTATTCTTGATTTTTATATGTTTCGTACATTTACGAGCAAAAAGTAATCTTTTTATTATTTTTTGGACAGTTACGAAAAAGAGTAAAATTTTGATCATTCTTTTGTTTCGATATTCTAAGTTCATTGGTGCATCTTGAGATTTTTTTGAGGTGTTTTGATATACTTTTCTTGATTTAAATATGTTTCGTTCATTTATGAGGAAAAATCAATTTTTTTGATATTTTTCGCACAGTTATCCAAAGGAGTAAAATTTTGTTTCAATAATATAAGGTCATTGGTGTGGTTTGAGAACTTTTTAAGCTGTTTTGATGTGCTTTTCCTGATTTTTATATGTTTTGTACATTTACTCGGACACTTACGTAAAAGAGAAAATTTTTGAAAAGTTTCTTTATCGATATTCTAAGGTCATTGGTGCAGTTTATGAATTTTTTAAGGTGTTTTGATGTACTTTTCTTGATTTTTATATGTTTCGTAAATAACAAGGAAAAATAAATTTTATTATTATTTTGTGGACAATTACAACAACGAGTAAAATTTTGATCATTCTTTTCGATATTCTAAGGTCATTGGTGCAGTTTGAGAATTTTTTGAGGTGTTTTGATGTACTTTTCTTGATTTTTATATATTTCGTACATTTACGAGGAAAAATTTCGTATTTTGTTATTTTTCGGACAGTTACGAAAAAGTTTAAAATTTTGACTATTTTTTTATTTGATATTCTAAGGTCATTAGTACAGTTTGATAATTTTTTGAGGTGTTTTGTAGTACTTTTCTTGATTTTTATATGTTTCGTACATTTACGAGGAAAAATTAATTTTTTTGTTATTTTTCGAACAGTTACGAAAAAAAGTAAAATTCTGATCATTATTTTGATTCGATATTCTATGGCCATTGGTGCAGTTTGAGTATTTTTTGAGGTGTTTTGATGTACTTTTATTGATTTTTATATTTTCGTACATTTACAAGGAAAATATAATTTTTTTGTTATTTTTCGGAATGTTACGAAAAAGAGTAAAATTTTGATCATTTTTTTGTTTCGATATGCTAAGGTAATTGGTGCAATTTATGGATTTTTTGAGATGTTTTGATGTATTTTTTTATTTTTATATGTTTCATATATTTACAAGGAAAAATTAAATTTTTATTTTATTTTTTGGACACTTACGAAAAAGAGTAAAACTTTTATCACCCTCTTGTTTCGATATTCTAAGATCATTGGTGCAGTTTATTAATTTTTTGAGGTGTTTTGATGTAGTTTTCTTGAATTTTATATGTTTCGTACCGTTACGAGGAAAAATTAAATTTCTTGTTATTTTGAACAGTTATGAAAAAGAGTAAAACACTAATCATTTTTTTGTTTCGATATTCTAAGGTCATTAGCGCAGTTTGAGAATTTTTTAAGGTATTTTGATATACTTTTCTTGATTTTTATATGTTTCGTACATTTATGAGGAAAAATTAATTTTTTTTGTTATTTTTTGGATACTTATGTAAAAGTTTAAAATTTTGATCATTCTTTTTTGCAATATTCTAAGGTCATTGGTGCAGTGTGTGAATTTTTTGAGGTGTTTTGATTGACTTTTCTTAATTTTTATATGTTTCGTATATTACGAGGAAACACTAAATTTTTTGTTATTTTTTGGACATCTACAAAAAAGAGTAAAATTTTAATCATTTTTTTGTATCGATATTTTAAGGCCATTGGTGTAGTTTGTGATTTTTTTGTGGTATTTTGATGTACTTTTCTTTATTTTTATATGTTTCGTACATTTATGAGGAAAACTAATTTTTTGTTATTTTTCAGACAGTTACGAAAAAGAGTAAAATTTTGATCATTTTTTTTGTTTAGATATTCTAAGGTCATTGGTGCAATTTGAGAATTTTTTGAGGTGTTTTGATATAGTTTTCTTGATTTTTATATGTTTCGTACATTTACGAAGAAAAATTAATTTTTAGTTATTTTTCGGACAGTTACGAAAGAGAGTAAAATTTTGATCATTTTTTATCCGATATTCTAAGTCATTTGTGCAGTTTGAGATTTTTTTTTTAGGTGTTTTGATGTTCTTTTCTTGATTTTTATTTATTTTGTACTTTACGAGGAAAAGTTATATTTTTTTTGTTATTTTTTGTACAGTTAAGAAAATGAGTAAAATTTTGATCATTTTTTAAAAAAAATTCTAAGGTCATTGGTACAGGTTGTGAATTTTTTTTAGGTGTTTTGATGTACTTTTTTTTACTTTTATATGTTTCGTACATTTTGAGGAATTTTTTTTTTGTTTTTTACTGACAGTTACGAAAAAGTGTAAAATTTTGATCATTTTTTTTGTTTTGATATTCTAAGGTCGTTGGTGTTGTTTATGAATTTTTTGAGGTGGTTTGATGTATTGTACTTGATTTTTATATAATTTGTATATTTACGAGGAAAAATTTAGTTTTTTGTTATTTTTCGGACAGTTACGAAAAAGTGTAAAATTTTGATCATTTTTTCGTTTTGATATTCTAAGTTCATTGGTGTAGTTTGAGAATTTTTTGAGGTGTTTTGATGTACTTTTCATTATTTTTATATGATTCGTACATTTAAGAGGAAATATATTTTTTGGTTATTTTTCGGATAGTTAAGAAAATGGATAATTTTTTTGTCGTTTTATTGTTTTGATATTCTTAGGTCAGTAGTGTAGTTTGAGAATTCTTTGAGATGTTTTGATGTACTTTTCTTGATTTTTATATGTTCCGTACATTTACGAGGAAAAATCAATTTTTTTGGTATTTTTCGAACAGTTACGAAAAGGAGTAAAATTCGGATAATTTTTTTGTTTCGATATTCTAAGGTCATTGGTGCATCTTGAGAATTTTTTGAGCTGTTTTGTTGTACTTTTCTTGATTTTTATATGTTTCGTTCATTTATGAGGAAAAATTAATTATTTTGTTCATTTTTGCACAGTTACGCACAAGAGTAAAATTTTGATCTTTATTCTTCTCGATATTCTAACGTCGTTGGTGCATCTTGAGAATTTTTTGAGCTGTTTTGTTGTACTTTTCTTGATTTTTATATGTTTCGTTCATTTATGAGGAAAAATTAATTATTTTGTTTATTTTCGCACAGTTACGCACAAGAGTAAAATTTTGATCTTTATTCTTCTCGATATTCTAACGTCGTTGGTGTAGTTTGAGAATTTTTTAAGGTGTTTTGATGTACTTTTCTTGTTTTTTATATGTTTCGTACATTTACGAGGAAAAATTAAATTTCTTGTTATTTCAAACTATTACGAAAAAGTGTAAAATTTTGATCATTTTTTTGTTTCGATATTCTAAGGTCATTGGTGCAGTTTGAGATTTTTTTAAGGTGTTCAGATGTACTTTTCTTGATTTTTATATGTTTCGTATATTTACGAGGAAAAATTAAATTTTTTTGTTATTTTTTGGACACTTACGTATAAGGGTAAAATTTTGATCATTTTTTTGTTTCGATATTCTAAGGTCATTGGTGCAGTTTGAGAATTTTTTGAGGTGTTTGTTGTAGTTTTCTTGATTTTTATATGTTTTGTTCATTTACGAGGAAAAATCATTTTTTTGTTTCGATATTCTATGGTCATTTGTGCAGTTTGAGAAATTTTTGAGGTGTTTTGATGTATGTTTATTGATTTTTATATTTTCGTACATTTACATTGAAAATTATTATTTTTTGTTATTTTTCGGACAATTACGAAAAGGAGTAAAATTTTGGTCTTTTTTTTTGTTTCGATATTCTAAGGTCATTGCTGTAATTTATGAATTTTTTGAGGTGTTTTGATGTACTTTTTTTTATTTTTATATGTTTCATACATTTACAATGAAAAATTACGTTTTTTCTTATTTTTCGGACAGTTATGAAAAAGAGTAATACTTTGATCATTTTTTTGTTTTGATATTCTAAGATCATTGGTGCAATTTATGAATTTTTTGAGGTATTTTGATGTATTTTCTTTATTTTTATATGTTTTCGTAGATTTACAATGAAACATTAAAAAAATAATATTTTTGGACAGTTACGACAAAGAGTAAAATTTTGATCATTTTTTTGTTTCAATATTCTAAGGTCATTGGTGCAGTTTGAGAATTTTTTGAGGTATTTTGAAGTACTTTTCTTTATATTTTATTTGTTTCGTACATTTACTAGGAAAATTAAAAAAAATTGTTATTTTTTCGTACAGTTACGTAAAAGGGTAAAATTTTGATAAATTTTTTTTCGGTATTCTAAGGTCATTGGCGTAGTTTGAGAATTTTTTGAGGTGTATTAATGTACTTTTCTTTATTTTTTATTTGTTTCGTACATTTACGACAAAAAAATATTTTTTGTTATTTTTCGGATAGTTACAAAAAAAAGTGAAATTTTGATCTTTTTTTTGAATTCTAAGGTCATTGGTGTAGTTTGATATACTTTTCTTGATTTTTAAATGTTTTGTACATTTATGAGGAATTTTTTTTTTTGTTATTTTTTTGTACAGTTAAGAAAAAGAGATGAATTATGAGCATTCTTTTTCTTCGATATTGTAAGGACATTGGTGCAGTTTATGAATTTTCTGAGGTGTTTTGATGTAATTTTTTTGATTTTACAAGTTTCGTACATTTACAGGGAAAAATTATTTTTTCATTATTTTTTGGACAGTTACGACACAGAGTAAAATTTTGGTCAGTGGTGCAGTTTGAGATTTTTTTGAGGTGTTTTGATGTACTTTTCTTGATTTTTATATGTTTCGTACTTGTACGAGGAAAAAAAAAATTTGTTGTTTTTCGGATAGTTACGAAAAAGAGTAAAATTTTGATCATTTTTTTATTTCGATATTCTAAGGTCATTAGTGTAGTTTGAAAATTTTTTGAGAGGTTTTGAAGTACTTTTCCTGATTTTTATAAGTTTCGTACATTTACGAGGAAAAAACAATTTTTTTGTTATTTTTCGGACAGTTACGAAAAATGGTAAAATTTTGATCATATTTTTGTTCCGATATTCGAAGGTCATTGATGCAGTTTGAGAATTTTTTGAGGTTTCTTAATGTTGTTTTCTTGATTTTTTTAAATGTTTCGTACATTTAAGAGCAAAAATTATTTTTTTTTGTAAATTTTCGAACAGATTTAGAATTTTTTGAGGTGTTTTAATGTACTTTTCTTGATTTTTATATGATTCGTACAATTTGAGGAATTTTTATTTTTTTTGTCATTTTTCGGCAGTTACGAAAGATGGCAAAATTTTGATCATTTTTTTGTTTTGATATTCTAAGGTCATTGGTGCAGTTTGAGAATATTTTAAGGTGTTTTGATGTATTTTTCCGGATTTCAATAAGTTTTGTAGATATATGAGGAAAAAAATATTTTTTTGTTATTTTTCGGATAATTATGAAAAAGTGTAAATTTTTGATCATTTTTTTGTTTCGATATTCTATGGTCATTGGTGCAGTTTAAGAATTTTTTGAGATGTTTTGATGTAGTTTTCTTGATTTTTATATGTTTCGTACATTTACGTGCAAAAATTGATGTTTTTGTTATTTTTCGGATAGTTAAGAAAAAAAAGTAAATTTTGATCATTTTTTCATTTTTAAATGCTAAGGTCATAGGTGAAGTTTGAAATTTTTTTGAGGTGTTTTGATGTATTTTTCTTGATTTTTATCTCTTTCATACATTTACGAGGAAAAAATAAATTTTTTGTTATTTTTCTTGCAATTACGGAAAAAAAAACGTTTTGACAAAAAAAAATTCGATACTCTAAATTTAGGTGTTTTGATGTAATTTTCTTAATTTTTATATCTTTCGGATATTTCCGGGAAAAATTATTTTTTTTGTTATTTTTCGAATAGTTACGAAAAAGAGTAAAATTTTGGTCATTTTTTTGGTTCGATATTCTGAGGTCATTGGTGCAATTTGGGAATTTTTAAAGGTGTTTTAATATACTTTTCTTGTTTTTTATATGTTTCATACATTAACGAAGAAAAAAAAACTTTTTGTTATTTTTTGGAGAATTACGAAAAAGTGTAAAAATTTTGATCATTTTTTTGTTTTGATATTCTAAGGTCATTGGTGCAATTTGAGAAATTTTGAGGTGTTTTGATGTACTTTTCTTGATATTTATATCTTTCAGACATTTATGAGGAAAAAATAAACTTTTTGTTATTTTTTTGACAGTTACGAAAAAGAGTAAAATTTTGATAATTTTTTTGTTTCTATATTCTAAGGTCATTGGTGCAGTTTGAGATTTTTTTGAGGTGTTTTGATGTACTTTTCTTGATTTTTATATGTTTCGTACATTTACGAGGAAAAAATATTTTTTGTTATTTTCGGACAATTACGAAAAGTGTAAAATTTTGATCATTTTTTTGTTTCTATATTCTAAGGTCATTGGTGCAGTTTGAGATTTTTTTGAGGTGTTTTGATGTACTTTTCTTGATTTCTATATCTTTCACACACTTACGAGGAAATATTAAATTTTTTGTTATTTTTCGGAAAGTTACGAAAAAGTGTTAAATTTTGATTATTTTTATGTTTTGATATTCTAAGGTCATTGTTGCGATATGTGAATTTTTTGAGGTGTTTTGATGTACTTTTCTTTATTGTTATATATTTCGTACAATTAGGAGGAAAAATTATTTTTTTTGTTTTTTTTTGAACTGTTAGGAAAAAAAGTAAAATTTTGATCATATTTTTGTTTCGATATTCTAAGGTCATTGGTGCAGTTTAAGAATATTTTGAGGTGTTATGATGTACTTTTCTTGATTTTTATATGTTATTTTTCGGAAAGTTACGAAAAAGTGTTAAATTTTGATTATTTTTATGTTTTGATATTCTAAGGTCATTGTTGCGATATGTGAATTTTTTGAGGTGTTTTGATGTACTTTTCTTTATTTTTATATCTTTCAGACATATATGAGGAAATATTAATTTTTTGTTATTTTTCGGATAGTTATGAAAAAAAGAAAAAAATTTATCATTTTTTGGTTTCGATATTCTAAGGTTAGTAATGCAGTTTGAGAATTTTTTGAGGAGTTTTGATGTACATTACCTGATTTTTATATGTTTCATACATTTACGAGTAAAAAATAATTTTTTTGTTATTTTTCTGACAGTTACAAAAAAGAGTAAAATTTTGATCATTTTTTTTGATATTCTAAGGTCATTGTTGCCGTTTGACAATTTTTTGAGGTGTTTTGATGTATTTTTCTTTATTTTTATATTTTTCGTACATTTACGAGGAAAAATAACTTTTTTTGATATTTTTTTAGACAGTTACGAAAAAAATAAAATTTTGATCATTTTTTTGTTTTGATATTCTAAGGTTATTGGTGTAGTTTGAGAATTTTTTGAGTTATTTGATGTACTTTCCTTGATTTTTATTTGTTTAGTACATTTACGAGGAAAAAAATTTTTTTTTGTTATTTTTTGGACAGTCACGAAAAAGAGTAAAATTTTGATAATTTTTTTATTTCGGTATGTTAAGGTCATTGGTGCAGTCTGAGAATTTTTTGAGTTGTTTTGATGTACTTTTTTGATCTTTTTATGTTTCATTCATTTAGGAGGAAATTTTTTTTTTTTGTTATTTTTTGGACAGTCACGAAAAAGAGTAAAATTTTGATAATTTTTTTATTTCGGTATGTTAAGGTCATTGGTGCAGTCTGAGAATTTTTTGAGTTGTTTTGATGTACTTTTCTTGATTTTTATATCTTTCGTACATTTACTAGGAAAAATAATGATTTTTGTTATTTATCGAACAGTTACGAAAAAAATTATAATTTTGATCATTTTTTTGTTTAGATATTCTAATGTCATTGGTGCAGTTTGAGAATTTTTTGAGGTGTTTTGATTTACTTTTCTTGATTTTTATATGTTTCTTAAATTTGCGAGGAAAAATTAATATTTTGTTATTTTTCGGACAGTTATAAAAAAGAGTAAAATTTTGATCATTTTTTGTTTCGATATGCTAAGGTCATTGTTTCTGTTTGAGAATTTTTTGAGATGTTTTGATGTACTTTTCTTGATTTTTATTTGTTTCGTACATTTACGAGGAAAAATTAAATTTTTTGTTTGTTTTTAGACAGTTAGGAAAAAGAGTCAAATTTTGATCATTCTTTTGTTTCGATATTTTAAGGTCATTGGTGCAATCTGAGAATTTTTTGATGTGTTTTGATGTACTTTTCTTGATTTTTTTATCTTTCGAACATTTACGAGGAAAACTTATTTTTTTTCTAATTTTTCGAACAATTACGAAAAAGGGAAAAATTTTGATCACTTTTTTGTTTCGATATTCTAAGGTCAGTGGTGCAGTTTGATAATGTAATGGCCCTCCAAGAATCATTTCGACGTTTAGATGTTGGCAGTGACTGTTTTGTCTCCTGGTCGTTCGTTTGGGTTTTAGGCCCGTTTTCCTGTTTTGGAGCTTTAGTACCTTTAAAAGTTGACTTTAGTCAATATATTTGGTTATCGACCTCAGGACGGAATACTGACGGTCCTATCAGCTCTGGAATGGCCAAATTAGGCTAGAAGTATGGTCGGAACGAGTCCTGAGGCCTTCGGTGTGAGTTAGGGACCATTTGACGTTTTAGCCTTTGAAATTTGGCCTAAGATTTACTTTGGTCAACATTCTTGGAAAACGCTCTCCGATGAAAATTATGTCAGCGCGGTTAGTTCCGAAATGTCGATTTTGGTCTAGAACGACCCTTCATTCGCTTCCTAAGGCTTCCGGTATAATCCCAAGGCCCGTTGTGGAATTTGGCTAAAAATGGCCTTTGGGTGTGGGACCCACTTTCAATAAAAATGACCTCGTATGGGAATTTCGACTGCTTCATTCAATCTGAAATATCGAATTTAGTGGGGTAGTATAGTACATTTGCGCGCATGGGATTCCGAACGAATTCCGAGCACCCCTTCGGAGACTTCAAAAAAATTGGAAAAGCTGAAATTTGGTGCAGTCATTTTAAGAGACCAGATTTTCGACTTTTAATGACTAGATTTTCACATTTTAGCTACTAGATTCGTCTTTTAAAAGCCCCATTTCATCTTTCAGCCCTCATTTTCAAATGGATATCTTGAGCTCCAAATTGAGTGATTCTAAGCTTTAAGTTTTGTGGTTTTTCCGTGGGAACACAGTTGTGTGATCGGAATGTGCTGGGGAAGCTTCGTTTGAGGCATTTTCTTGGTTTTAGCTGCTGCCCTCCTCTTGACTCTTTTCTTTAATGGAGGTTTTGATTTCTTGAGCTATAGAACTCTGATTCAGATGATTCAAAGTGCTGGGTGTTCGTGTGGATTGTGGGTTCGCTGTGGAGTGCTCAGAGAAGTGTGAAGATCGACGTTTGGTGGAAATTTCTGCCCCAAAAAGGCTTCCCTCTTCTTGATTTTCCCCATAAATTGAATTTTCGTTGCATGATCGAATTGTGCCCCATTTCTGGGTACAAGTTCCATATTGCGTAGGGTTTTGCGGTGTCAAATTTGGGGTTCCATCGCGGGTCCCACAATCCCGTTTTAGGCCTGATTTTGGGTCCAACTCTGAAAATTATGATTTTGGTGTCAAAACGCTCGTATTATCGTTGTGATTCTATTTTTTATAGCGTGGCAACGTTCTGAGGCCATACGAAATGGAAAGGCTCTAGCTTCCCTCTCCTTAGATTGAGCATGATTTAGCATTTGTATGGTTATTTGTGTGGTTTTGGGGGTAATTGGTGGTTGAGCATGCTAAATTCCTAGAAACCATGATTTAGGCTCTAATTTCTGGTACTCCGGGTTATTGAAGCATGTCTAATGTAATTATTGATCATCCGTACCTTGTAATGCGCCCCTTTTATGGCTTGTGTGTATATTTGAAAGCATGTTTGGCCTTAGTCTAGGCTTATACTAGTGATTGCCATAGACTTGAGTATTTTAGAGCCATTAGGCCTTGAAACCTCTCCGACGTCGCTTCAAACGGCTTAGCTCCCTGTAGACTAATATAGCAGACTTGAGTCTGATAGTCCAGGCCTTAGCTAGGTAGTAACAGCACTCTTGGAACCTTATATCCATAATTCCTTATCCCGTCGGTTCCCATGTATTCGAATTCCTGGTTTGGAAGCTACTCAACGATTCTGGTTGGATACGATTCGGTCTGGAGTGATTTATTGATGGCACTCGGTTTGGGGGTACTCCCCGTGACGCTCAGTTGAAATCTATCCTATTTCTAACCGACTCGCCTCTACTCATGGTTCAAGTCCCAGTTCACTACACCGGGTGGGGTTCAAGTCCTTGCCTTGATCATATTTTATGTGGTTCAAGTCCACGATTATCCTTAACCTCGATTCAAGTCCTTGGTCATATTTTATGTGGTTCAACTCCACGATTATCCTTAACCTCCGTTCAAGTCCTTGGTCATATTTTATGTGGTTCAAATCCACGATTATCCTATGCCTTTGTTCAAGTCCTCGGTTACTCCATATCTCGGTTCAAGTCCTTGATCCTTCATCTTCATTCTGTTCAAGTCCTTATTTCCCTGTTATCTCTGGGTAAACTTCGGGCACATGGATTAGTTCGGTTCAAGTTCGAAAAGTTGTGGTAATCTTGGAAACTTCATCAGATCTTCTTACTTCATTTCAACTCTCCCTTCTTTGCACCTGTCGGCTTATAAGAGTCCATTCGGGTTTTACTTTCATATTGTGTACAACCGTACCCGCCTGGTTTATGGGAGCCCAGTTAGATCCAGTTAGCTACTCTCCTTCTCTTTGTGTGTGAGTATGTTCGTGTGCATACCTATTAGATGTTCCCTCTTGCTTATTTCTGTTAGTATGTTAGATTCTCGCATTTCATAATACTTTTGCTTTTCTTGCTCAGTCGGCCTGTGATGCCTACTGGGTACCTGTTGTTTTGGTACTCATACTACACTTTGCATTTGTTTTCGTGATGCAGGTCCAAGCACCGGCTATCAGCGTTGATTTAGAGCCAACTGCAGTCATATTAGGAGGTGAGGGTGAGCATATAGCGTCCTGGATTTGCCCGTCTCCTTCTGTATTTATATATTGACTTGTCTTTTGCTTTTTGAGACAGTCTTGTTTTTATGGTCCGCTTTTGGGACTTGTACTCATTTTGTTAGTAGCTTTGTACTTGTGACTTCCAGGTTCTAGGATGGATCTTTTATTTGTATATAGTTTTCGCTTGCTTCCGCCCTTCCATTTGTGATTCCTGTTTTTATTATTATTGTGTTGTTGGGTTTAGTTTTCTACCCTCAGTCCCATTACTAGTTGTTCTGAGATACGGGTTGGCTTGCCTACTAGTGGGTCATAGTAAGAGCCTTCATGACTCGAGGAATCGGGTCGTGACAAGTTGGTATCAGAACCCCAAGTTCACCGGTCTCACTTGTACAGAGCTAACGTCTAGTAGAGTCCTGCGGAGACGTTTGTGACTTATCTTCGGGAGGCTATATGATGTCGTTAGGAAGATTCCCTGTTTTGTATCATTTTCGTGATTCGTATATCTAAATTAGTTTCCTGGAGTCTCATTTGTTTCACTCTTTCATAGGATGACTCGCATGCGCGCAAGAGCGGCCGGGGGTGATGCACCCAGCTCTACGGATAGAACCCCAACTAAGGGTAGAGGTCAACCTAGAGGTCGAGGCAGGGATGCAGTACCAGCCTGAGATAGAGAGAGGACTCCAGAGCCAGAGGCCGAGCCTCAGGTAGATCATGTTCCTCCTCAGCCGGTGGGACGGGGACCAGGCCAGCCACCACCCGCACCAGCCGACACTCTTGACTTAAAGGCGATGCTCGCCCAGATTTTAGCGGCCATAGAGGGTATACAACAGCAGGCTCCAGCCCCAGCTCCAGTTCCGGCACCGCAAGGTCAGCCTGCCCCAGCGGCTTAAAAGGTTCAGCAGCCACCGGCACCAGCCACCGCCCAGCCAAATGTTTTAGATGTGGTCATGCCACTACGAGAGCAGAAGATGTTCGGGGTGTTTCTGAGATTATCACCGCTGAGGTTTTCTGGGGATGTTGGAGAGGAAGCCCATGAGTTCCTTACTACTTGCCGGGAGCGGTTACATACTTTGGGTCTGGTAGAGGCGAGAGGGGACAACTTCACCGCTTATCAATTAGATGGACCTGCCACACAGTGGTGGCATTCTTACTTGGAGACAAGGCCAGATGGGTCTCTTCCGATATCTTGGAGAGAGTTCTCTCAGGAATTCTTGGCTCAGTTTATCCCGTGATGAGTTTTCAAGGTTGGAGCAGGGCTCCATGACTTTGTCTGAGTATGAGGCCAGATTTTACGAGCTTTCCGTCATGCTATTATGATGTCATCGACGGAGAAGGAGAGGGTTCGGTGCTTTGTTAGAGCATTGACGCTGCAGTTGTGCATAGAGACTCAGTCCATGGTTTCAAGGGGCCGTTCCTTTCTTGATGTTGTGGACCACTCTCGTACACTTGAGTAGCTCCATCGCGAGGCCCAAGGGGCAGCGGCAAGAGAGCCAGACAGGATGATAGTCACAGTGGGCCCCATTTCAGGCCTAGAGACTAACATGGCAGGCCCCACCAGAGGTTCCAACAGGGTCACTCCAGTCGCCCATTCCAGGAATCACTTCATGCTACAGAGGGTGACCAGCACCGTCATTGTGGCTCTAGTGCCGATCCGAGTCAGGGCCAAGGTGGTACTCAGTTGGGTTCTTCAGGCCAGGGTGGCCGGTCTCCAGTTGCGAGTAGACCACCAAAAGGTTGTTATGACTACGGGGAGCTCGATCATTGGTTTAGAGAGTGTACTCTCCGTAGGTCAGCCGCAGCAGCTCCACAACCAGCTAGACCCGCACCAGCAGCAGAACCTCCATCTAGAGGAGGTCAAGATTAGGATCATCGGGGTGGCCATCAGGGTGTATGAGGAGGTCCCCGGTGAGGCAGGACAAATGGCAAAGTTGATGGATAGGGTAGAGGAGCCCAGGGTAACTTTTATGCAGCTCCACCTAGAGTAAAGGCAGAGGCTTCAGGCGATGTGATTACAAGTACGATACTTTTATGTCATCAGCCCGCCCCATCTCTATTTGATCCAGGCTCCACTTATTCTTATGTGACTGTTTATTGCGCTTCTCGATAGAGTATGAGCCCTGATCCCTTAGAAATGTTGTTACGCGTTTCGACCCCCCGTATATGATTCTTTAGTAGTGGATCAGATCTGTAATTCCCCGAAAACTAGTAGACTAAACTAGGGCCTTAAGTTAGGGTTCTAAGGTTTGGTATGAGGGTTTAAGTCGTAGATAACACTTCCCGTGCATAGAATGAGGGGTTTAGTGGTTGAACGTCAAGGCACGTCTTACACCCCGTAGTCTTATAAACTAACCTAAGTCTTAGCATGTGGGGTTTTTAAGCCTAGGGAGTGGGTAAGGGCCTAAGCTAACAAGGTAGAGTGAAGGAGAACTTGTTCTTCTTTGGGTCTTGTTGGCGATTGGGCAGCATAATTGCCCAAGTGACTTCGCGAGGCGCCAAAGTGCACTTGGGGTCGCCTAGTGTGTTGTCCCCATGGCATGGCTACTGGTTCATTGGGCGAGCTAGGTCAGGTCTCGCCAACCCTTTTAGCGCATCACCAAAAAGACCCCTCCCCATCGCCTAGTGAGCTTCCCTTTTAGGGAGCTTACTGGAAATTTGGGCGAGCCAAGGGTCCACTTGGCGAGTCGCCTAGTGCCCTTGGCGAGCTATGAGGGGGAAAAGGGTGAGCCAAGTCGTGAAGGCTAGCAGGTTTTTAGTTGAAACTTTAAGGGTCCTTAGTTCTTTTCCAAAGTTGACCCTACATTATTTTATTCCCTTCCTAGCAAGTATATAAGCTTATTAGACCTAAGTTTACCTCAATTAAGTCATTCTCCCTAGAATCCAAAGAAAACCCAATTTCATCCTCTCCAAAGAATATTTCTCTATCTAGAAAACCCTCACTGAAGAAGAAGATCGAGCTTAAAGCTTGGGTCAAGAACAAAGTCCATTGTTGAGAGCTTATGTTGGGGCTTTGATTAAAGGTATGTTTAGCTTTTCATCTATGGGTTCTTCCACCCATAGAGCCCCCTTAGTAATCCCCCAATTGTGGATCAAAAACCCAAATCTAGCTAGGGTTTTTCTTACATTGTGGGTAGGGTTTGGGTATGATTCGAATCTAGTGGATAATGCCTAATTATGGTTTATTTAGATTTGTTTAGTGATATTATGATGAATTTATGTGATTTCAATGGTAAATCCTAGTCTAAATTGATAAATGTGATATTTGTGGTTCGATGCCATTAGAGATGAAATTAAAGGTTCATGAGTAATCTTCCGAAATCAATGTCATGTGTAGTAATTGTTCAAAGTTAGGAACATATAATCATGAATTGAACTAGACCCTATTGAATATGATTAATCTTGACTTGTGAAGTTGGAATTGAACCTTTAAGGTGAATTATGGCTATAGTCACCTAGTAATTGAATAATGTGATTGAATGCCTTGTAACCTAGGTTCATAATATGCTTTGATGTTGTAGAATTATCAAGAGTGACGACTCATAGTCATGGAGGTTAATCACTAGGGTTTTGAAAGTAAAGCCAATGTGATGAACTAGAAGTACTAAGGCTTTGGGACTAAAGTCTAAAAGAGAAGTAGAAGTCTGATAGGTACAATTGTGGTGAAAGGCCTATACTCACCTAACCTACCTTATGAATGCTTGAAAGTATGAAGTGATAGAATCATTTGAACATGGATTGGTTGTCAAGGACATCCTTCCATGAGATATGAATGTTAAGTAAGGCTTAATAGTGAATATAGGGGTGTATGCTTGGCCCCTAGTGGATATTGACAATGAGATGGAGTGTCACACAAGAAAGGGTCCAGGCACCAAGTAGAAAGGAGAACCACACCTAGTTGATGTGAGGACTATCCAAGTTAAAGGGGAACTCTTACGTAGTAGAGTGTGGGTTTTCCCAAAGTTAGGTCTCATAAGATGGAAGCCTTCACATAGTTAAATTAAGGTTTCTAGTAGCAATCTCCATGTCCTATGAACTAAGACATGCTTGAAGAAGCATCTCATAGTGTTCTAAAGCATAATTGAACTAAGACTTACTTAATGAAGCACCTCATAGTGTTCAAGAGTATAAATGGACTTAGACATGCTTAGAGTAGTATCTCATAGGGTCCATCCTAATGAGGAACCTAGACATGCTAAAAGTAGTATTTCATAGGGTTCAATCTAATAATGAACTAAGATGTGCTTAGGAGAGTACCTCATAGTGTTCTAAAGATAAAGAGAGGAACTAGGTTCCCAACCAAGAAGTAGTAGTATGAGGACCTAAAAGTAGTACTTAGCATGAATAGTATTATGGGATGATATTCATGCATTGACTTAGGGCCATTCAAGAAAGAGTTTTGATGAATTAAGATAGGGTTGTGCTATAGTTGCCTTCCATGTTATGTTGACTTAAGTTGATAGTTCCTTGTCCATATGAAGTAGGTCAATAGTGACCCCTATGAATAGAAAGCATGAATACAGTGACTTCAAGAATATGCTTAATGTGACTGGTATTATGGGATGCCATCTCATGCATTGCACAAGTGTACTTTGAGGTTACTTAGGAGTATAAGTGCTCTTATGACATGAAAACCTAGGTCTTGACTATGAATGTGGACTATGCCCAAGAATGACCAAAAAGAGGTACTTAGCTTGGATGGTATTATGGGATGCTATTCTTGCCTTGCACATGTATACTTTGAGGTGGCTTGTGAAGTAGTTCTCTTGTAATATGAAAGACCAAAGGTTGAAGTATGTAAATATGAAAGTCTAAGTAAGGACTATGCCATGAACATGATTTATCTCCTATGCTCATTTATTATGTCTTATGTTGACTTGTGATTATATGATGGTTATGTTGGAGATTATGTTATGATTATGTTATTATCTCTTATGCTTATGTCTTATGTTGACTAACCATTTTGAGATGTTCTTATGATGTTGTGCTAGCTTTCATACTTGGTACATTTTGTACTAACACATATTACCAACATTCTAATCAAATGTAGGATTTCGGAGATAGGGTTGCTTGAAGGCTAGGTTTCTAAGGTGCAAGAAGAGTTGAAGAATTGGTGAGTCCTCATAGTTATGAGGACATAACCATTATCCCCTTATGTCATTTCTTTATATTTTTAGACTTTTTATGGGCTGCGTCCCAAGACTTTTACTCATGAGTTTAATGGATGGTTTGAGTCAAAATTTTAGAAAGACTTCTACTTGCTTTATGAAAATGTTTTCGATTGTATGGTTTTAAAGAAGTTTTAAATTTCCCGTACTTTTCTAGTATTTTATGTTATGATTATGCCAAGGGTTTGTATGAGACCCCTTCGGGGTCAAGTACGGCATGTTACGTCTAGGGGTACCCCTTAGTAGTGATAAAACTTGGTTATCAGAGCACAAAGTTTAGAATGGTTCTAGGATTGCCCACGTCTAGTAGAGTCTTGTTCATAAATGTGAAGCGCGCCACATTTATGAATAGGAGGATATTGGATGCTTAGTAAATCTCACTTTTTCATTCTCTAAGTCGTGCCATAGAGTTTGGCTTTAATAAGCCTTTTTTCTAATCTGTGCCCTATGGTTTTTCAAGGTATGGATAATACAAGGGCTAATGCTAGGAGAGTTGATGAAGGTGATGAGGTGCTCTCCAAGTTCCACCACAAGCTCCTCCTCAAGTCCCTTTTGATGCGGGGGCTTTGACAAATGTGGAGATAAGGTCAGCTCTCCAAATATTGACTCAAACCTTAACGGCCCAAGGTAATAGGGAAGTAGTTGCTCGGGCTATTCCAAATGTGAATTCAGCTGCTTTGAGGGTGAGAGAGTTTTTAAGGATGAACCCTCCGGAGTTTTATGGCTCCAAGGTGGAGGAGGATCCTCAAGGTTTTATAGATGGGGTGTATAAGGTGCTTGCCATCATGGGCTTGACTACAGTAGAGAAAGTGGAACTAACCGCTTATCAATTGAGGGATATAACATAATTTGGTATGAACAATGGAAAGACAATAGGCCGGTAGAAGCAAGCCCAATAGAGTGGGAAGGGTTCAAAGAAGAATTCCTAGTTAGGTTCTTTCCCCTAGAGTTGAGGGAACAAAAGATGCAAGAATTCATTAACCTTCGTCAAGGAGGTATGAGTGTGAAGGAGTATGATCTTCAGTTCACCCCTAGACGTAACATGGTGCACTTGACCCCGAAGGGGTCGCATACAAGCCCTTAGCATAATCATAACATAGGTAATAGAAATTACGGGAAATTTAAAACTTTCTTTAGAACCAATCAATTCGAAACATTTACATAAACAAGCGGAAGTCTTTACTAACTCTTTGTCTCAAACCATCTATTAAAACTCTTGAATAATAGACTTGGGACACAGCCCACATAAATGTCTTAAAACATAAGGAAACGACATAAAGGAAACATAAGGGGTTTGTCCTCAAAGCTATGAGGACTCACCAATTCTTCAACTCTTCTTGCACCTTAGAAACATAGCCTCCAAAGCAACTCAATCTCCAAAGCCCTACATTTGATTAGAAAGTAGAAAATATGTGTTAGTACAAAATGTACAAAGTATGAAAGCTAGCACAACATCATAAGAGAATCGCAACATGGTTAGTCAACATAAGACATAAGCATAAGAGATAATAACATGGCCATAATCATCATAGTCATAGCATAATCTCCAACATAAGAATCATATAAACATAAGTCAACATAAGACATAGTTAATGCGCATAAGAGATAAGTCATAATCATATAAGCATATTTGACTCTTAGTCATCTTTACCATAATAGCACCATTCTCAAGTAACCTCAAAAGCATACATGTGCAAAGCATGGATAGCATCCCATAATACCACCCAAGCCAAGTATCCCTTTTTGGTCATCTTAATCATAGTCTATATACATGGTCAACTTTCTAAGCTTTTCTATGCCATAAGGGCACAATACTTCTAAGTAACCTCAAAGCACACTTGTGCAATGCATGGAAGGCATCCCATACTACCCTTCACACTAAGCATAACCTTGAAGTTATTTTAGTCATATTCTCCCTCCTTTAGACTCATTATTTAGCTTAACTCTTATAACTAATGGAATCTCTCACCTTTAGTTTACTATAACTAGGAAGGGCAACTTGGGCACAATCATATCTCAAATATTTTCTTTATCAACCCTAAGTCGTACTTGTGCAAAGCAATCATAGCATCCCATAATACTAATCATGCTATGTACCACATTTAGGTCCTCTTACTATTACTTCTTGACTTGGAACCTAGTTCCTTTCTTTAACTTTTAGAACACTATGAGGTACTCTCTTAAGCACATATAAGTTCATTGTTAGGTTGAACCCTATGAGATACTTCCTTTAGTATGTCTAAGTTCACTATTAGCATGGATACTATGAGATACTTATGTAAGCATGTCTAAATCCAATTATACTTTGAACACTATGAGATACTCTCTTAAGTATGTCTAAGTTCCTTCTACACATGGACCCTAGGAGATACTACCTTAAGTATGTATTAGTCCACTTATACTCTTGAACACTATGAGATACTTCATTAAGTAAGTCTTAGTTGAATTATGCTTTAGAACACTACGAGATGCTTCTCAAGCATGTCTTAGTTCATAGGATATGGAGATTGCTACTAGGAACCTTAACTCAACTATGTAAAGGCTCCCATCTCATGAGACCTAACTTTGGGAAAACCCACACTCTACTACGTAAGAGTTCCCCTTTAACTTAGGATAGTCCTCACACCAACTAGGTGTGGTTCTCCTTTCAACTTGGAGCCCGGACCCTTTCTTGTGTGACACTCCATCTCATTGTCAATACCCACTTGGATCCAAGCATACACCCCAAGGTTTACTTGTTAAGCCTTGCTTAACACTCATAACTCATGGAAGGGTGTCCTTGACAACCAATCCATGTTCAAGTGATTCTATCTCTTTCATCTATCAAGCATTCATAAGGTAGATTAGGTGAGTATAGGCCTTTCACAGTAATTATACCTATTAGACTTCTACTTCTCTTTTAGACTTTACTCTCAAAGCCTTTACATAGATAGTTAATCATATTAGCTTCACCCTAAAGCCCTAACTATCAAAATCACAAACCTTACTCTCAAGGTTTCCTTCTTAATCTCTTCTTTATGCCTAGGGTTCAATGTATCTTGATCACATCTTTCATTACTAGGTGATTCTAGTTTTAATTTATCATAAGGGTTCAATTCTAACTTTACAAGTCAAGATCAATCATATTCAATAAGGTCTAGTTCAATTCATGATTATACGATCCTAACTTTGATCAATTACTACACATGACATTGATTTAGGAAGATTACTCATGAACCTTCTATTTCACCTCTAATGGCATAAACCCACAATCATCACATTCATAAATTTAGACTAGGGTTTACCATTGAAATCATATGAATTCATCATAATATCAATAAACAAAGCTCAATCAATCATAATTGGGTATTATCCACTAGATTGGAATCATACCCAAACCCTACCCACAATGTAAGAAGAACCCTAGCTCAATTTGGGTTTTTGATCCACAATTGGGGGATCGATGGGTGGAATAACTTATAGATGAAAAGCTAAACATACCTTTAATCAAAGCCCTAGCACATGCTCTCAACAATGGACTTTTTTATTGACCCAAGCTTCAAGCTCTTCTTCAATGGAGGTTTTCTAGAGAGAGAATTATTCTTTGGAGAGGATGAAGTTGGGTTTTCTTTGGATTCTAGGGAGAATTACTTAATTGAGTTAAACTTAGGTCTAATTAACTTATATACTTGCTAGGAAGGGAATAAAATATTGTAGGGTCAACTTTGGAAAAGAACTAAGGACCCTAAACATTTTAACTTAAACTTTACTAACCTTCACAATTTTGCTCGCCCTTTTCACCCTCATGGCTCGCCTAGGGCACTAGGAGACTCACCAAGTGGACCCTTGGCTCGCCCAAATTTCTAGTAAGCTCCCTAAAAGGGCAGCTCACTAGGCGATGGGGGGTCTTTTGGGAGATGCGCCAAATGGGTTAGCGAGCCCCGACCTAGCTCGCCTAATGAACCAATAGCTAGGCCATGGGGACAACCCACTAGGCGACCCCAAGTGCACTTTTGCGCCTCGCCAAGTCACTTGGGCGATCATGCTGCCCAATCACCAACAAGATCCATCAAAGAACAAGTTCTCTTTCACTCTACCTTGCTAGTTTAGATCCTTTCCCACTCCCTAGGCTTGAAAACCCCACATTGCTAAGACTTTAGGTTAGTCTATACAGTTACGGGTGTAAGACGTGCCTTGATGTTCAACCACTAAACCCCTCATTCCAAGCACATAAAGTCTCATCTACGACTCTAATTCTCAACATCACACTCTAGAACCCTAGCTTTTGGCTCTAGTTTAGTCTACTAGTTTCCGGGGTGTTACAATATCTCCCCCTTGGGAACATTCATCCTCGAATGACAATTCTGAACACTTCTTAAAGGAAACGAATCTAGACTAGCAGCCCATTATGCATGCAATACATCTAAATGCATACAACTAAGGAGGAAAACTTCAATTTCCACCAAACATACTCAATGCAACTAAAGGAAGTAGGAACTTCATCAAACAACCTATTTATGCATGACCTTCTCATAACTAGTCATATTCAAGGAGAAACTACCATCTCCTAGTCATAACATGTTCAATATACTCTCAAAATCATTCATTTCATGGAGGAATCTTTCAACTCCACAACTAAAGCATGCTCAAATACTCATCTCATGAGGTCTATATGCAACTCTACTCAAATGCACTACAACATGAGGAAAATAATGCATATAAGCCTTTTCTAACAAGACCTAAGCATTTTCATGAACATGTACATAAGGAAATAATGGCAACACATAAACACACAATAATCTTACTAAATAGGCAAACTTTCTCCCCCTGGGAGCAAGCCTACACAAGTTCTTCTAAACATAATTCATAACATAAGGTAACAATGAATCATCATTCATATTAAATACAAGAAATCCGGAAATTTACTAAACCATAAACACATACCGGAAGAGACATGAGGAGATCACTCTTGATCTTCTCTAGATTGGAGAGCATAAAACTTATTCTTCTTTTTAGCACTATCATCCGAACCACTAGAGGCAACTTTCTTATCCTCCCTTCCCTTAGCCTTAAGAACTGGACAATCTCTTACCTTATGCCCTTCCTTACCACACCCATAGCAACCATCCATGCCAGCTAGGCACTTACCATAATGACTCCTCCCACACTTGGAGCAAGTAGACTTGGGAAATGGAGACCCACTACCCTTTTCTTGGTCAAACCTAAGGGTGTTGGAAGAATCTTGATCGGAATACCTTGGTTTAGTCCTAGGCATACCTTGTCCGTCGGACTTAGCATTAGGAAAGTTCCCATCATCGGTTCGAGCTCTTTTCCCCTCCCTATTTATTTTCTTAAGCTTTTGCTCCTCAATTTGTTGAGCATGCACCATGAGGCGGTAAACATTCATGCTAGGGATAAGCATTGCTGAACGACATTCATTGACCACTAATTCGGACACTCCTATCACAAACTTATTCATCTTGGCTCTTGAATCCCCCCCCCCCACTATGGTTGGAGCATATTTGGATAGTTGGGTGAACTTAAGAGAATACTCTTTCACACTCATACCCCCTTTCTTAAGATTTATGAATTATTGCATCTTTAATTCCCTCAACTCTAGGGGAAAGAACCTATCAAGAAATTCCTTTTTGAACTCTTCCCAGTCTATTGGGCCCTCTCCTATCGGTCTACTATCTTTCCATAGCTCATGCCAAATTTGTGCTACATCCCTTAATTGGTAAGCGGCTAGATCCACTTTATCTACCGTAGTTAATCCCATGATAGCAAGCACCTTATACACCTCATCTACAAAATCTTGAGGATCTTCCTCCACTTTGGAGCCATAGAACTCCAGAGGGTTCATCCTCAAAAACTCTCTCACCCTAGAAGAAGTCATCCCTCTTATTGGGTTTATCGAAGCCACCACCTCTCTAATGGCTTGCGCCGTCAAGGTTTGAGCCAATAATTGCATAGAAGCCCTAAACTCCGCAAGAGTGGCATTCCCAATTGGAAGGTCATTTGGAACTTGAGGAGGAACTTGGTTTGGAACTTGAAGAGGAACCTTTTGATACTCATCACCTTCCTCAACTCTCCTAGCATTAGCCCTTGTATTAGCCATACACTGAAAAACCAAAGGCAAAGATTAGAAGAAGGGCCTACTAAAGCCAAACTCTATGGCACGACTAAGAGAATGAAGAAGTGAGACTTTTCCTAAGCATCCAATAACCTCCTATTCATAAAATGTGGCGCGCTTCACATTTATGACCAAGACTCTACTAAATGTGGTTTGAGACAATCCTAGAACCATTCTAAACATTTTGCTCTGATTACCAAGTTTGTCACGACCCAGGGATACCCCCTAGACGTAACATGACGCACTTGACCCCGAAGGGGTCGCATACAAGCCCTTAGCATAATCATAACATAGGTAATAGAAATTACGGGAAAATTTAAAACTTTCTTTAGAACCAATCAATTCAAAACATTTACATAAGCAAGCGAAAGTCTTTACTAA
The DNA here is from genome assembly GCF_000226075.1 of Solanum tuberosum. Taxonomy (NCBI): domain Eukaryota; kingdom Viridiplantae; phylum Streptophyta; class Magnoliopsida; order Solanales; family Solanaceae; genus Solanum; species Solanum tuberosum. The sequence goes on from NW_006239022.1 coordinate 317,895, forward strand.
CTCTTTGTCTCAAACCATCTATTAAAACTCTTGAATAATAGACTTGGGACACAGCCCACATAAATGTCTTAAAACATAAGGAAACGACATAAAGGAAACATAAGGGGTTTGTCCTCGATGCTATGAGGACTCACCAATTCTTCAACTCTTCTTGCACCTTAGAAACCTAGCCTCCAAAGCAACTCAATCTCCAAAGCCCTACATTTGATTAGAATGTAGAAAATATGTGTTAGTACAAAATGTACAAAGTATGAAAGCTAGCACAACATCATAAGAGAATCGCAACATGGTTAGTCAACATAAGACATAAGCATAAGAGATAATATCATGGTCATAACATAATCATCATAGTCATAGCATAATCTCCAACATAAGAATCATATAAACATAAGTCAACATAAGACATAGTTAATGAGAATAAGAGATAAGTCATAATCATATAAGCATATTTGACTCTTAGTCATCTTTACCATAATAGCACCATTCTCAAGTAACTTCAAAAGCATACATGTGCAAAGCATGTATAGCATCCCATAATACCACCCAAGCCAAGTATCCCGTTTTGGTCATCTTAATCATAGTCTATATACATGGTAAACCTTATAAGCTTTTCTATGCCATAAGGGCACCATACTTCTATGTAAGCTCAAAGCACACTTGTGCAATGCAACGAAAGCATCCCATACTACCCTTCACACTAAGCATACCCTTGAAGTTATCTTAGTCATATTCTCCCTCATTTGGCCTCATTATTGTAACGACCCTAAAATCTAGTAGGTTAAACTAAATCTTGACGAGTGTCATTTTGAGTTAGTTTTGGGTTATGAGTTTTTAAATGTGTCCTGAGCTTTGGTTGAAGGGTTTAGGTGTCAAATGTCAAGGTACGACTCCCTAAGGACAACCCTAGGGGTCCTTGAGGAGGAACCTTAGTTAAACCCCCAAGTCTCCAAGAAAAACTTGGAGTCACCAAAATGTGGTGACCTACGGATGAGGTTCACTCCCCGTAGGTTCATCCACTGTCTGTGGATGGCCTCCGTAGGTCGAACCCTGAAGAAGCTTCCAAGACCAAGCCTCAGCCATGAACCACAGACAACCAGGACAGTCTGTGGACTCATTAACTGTCCCTGGATTGGGTCTGTTGTCCATCATTGTGCAATCTGTCTTGGGTTCGGCCAAGGCAAGGTTGTTTAGGTAAATTCCTATTTCGACCTAATAACTGTTTGGACGGTTATTTTAAGTGTATTAAGATATTTTAAGAGTATTAAAGCAATAAAATACTATTTTATATTTCATTATTCAAATCCCCCAAATCAAAACCCCTCCCTCTCCAAATATCTTCTCTCTAGAACTCCATTGAAGACCAAAAGAAGAAGAAGACTTAGGGCTGGAAGAGGAAGGCTAATTGAGTGTATTTTCGTGCAATTCATCTATTAAGGTATGGTGATCCTTCATCTAGGGTTATCTTTAACCCTAGAGTCAATTTTAAAGAATTTTTCAAGTTCATGAAAAACATATGGTTTTACTCAATCTCATGGGTTCTTTCATCAAACGATTTCAAATGGTTAATAATGTCATATTATGATTGTATTGGTGTTTGATTGATGATTTATGATGAAAATATTCTATGAACCCATAATTTCTCTCAATTCCTTAATTGTGCCTTTATGAAGTAGGTTTGTTGATTATGAAAGCTTATGATTGTAATATGTTTAAATTGATTTGTATTATTGAATTGTATCATTATTTATGCTATAATTATGGTAAATTGTTGGTGTGTTGATGATTTGAGATTCATGGCCTTGAAGGCAAGTTTTGACTAAATTTCATGATTGAAGTAGAATTGTGCAGGACCTACTGATCCACTTGAAAGGTGGAGGCGTTTACTTACTAAGTATTTGAATGAGAATATAATGAAGTTAAGGTGATCTTGTATAGAATGTTAATGTGTTGTGATTGAAAGCATATTCTCACTTAACACTCATGAATGTGGATGATGGAATGTGAAGGGTTCTATAATGTAATGTTGTATATCTTGAATTGGTAGGCTAAGGCGTCATTTTCTTATATTTATGAATGTGATCATGAGTGAAGTATCTTGAATTGGTAGGCTTAGGCATCCTTCTCTTGAATAATGAATGTATCTTGACTTAATGTCTTAATGAAATGAATTGGTAGACCTAATGTTGGTAGCCTTTCATAAATGAATGAATGAATAAATGATGAAGTATTCTAGGATAAACCTTAGATTTGTAGAGCTAATGTTGGTGGCCTTTCATAAGGAGTCTAGGAACTAATGTGATGTTGAACCTTGGATCGGTAGACCTAATGGTGGTGGCCCTTTCTTGTGTTAAATGATGAACCTAGAAATGGTAGACCTAATGGTGGTGGCTCTTTCTAGGAAGATCAATGAGTTATCCTTAAATGTACCTTGAATCGATAGACCTAATGGTGGTGACCTTTCATGTATATGTGCATTGGGTCGGTAGGCCTAATGTTGGTGGCCCTCTTAAGTACAACAATGTAGTGAATGAACTACTCTATGGGAATGGAGGCTAAGCACCGAGTGGATATGGCTAAGATGGTGAGTCTCCCAATGTTTGGTTAGAGTCCAATGAACATCTTTCTTATCACCCTAAATCCCTCACTATCAAACTCACAAACCTTACTCTCAAGGTTTCCTTCTTAATCTCTTCTTTATGCCTATGGTTCAAGGTATCTTGATCACATCTTTCATTACTAGGTGATTCTAGTCTTAATTGATCATAAGGGTTCAATTCTAACTTTACAAGTCAAGATCAATCATATTCAACAAAGTCTAGTTCAATTCATGATTATACGATCCTAACTTTGATCAATTACTAGACATGACATTGATTTAGGAAGATAACTCACGAACCTTTGATTTCACCTCAAATGGCATAAACCCACAATTATCACATTCATCAATTTAGACTAGGGTTTACCATTGAAATCATATAAATTCATCATAATATCAATAAAAAAAGCTAAATCAATCATAATTGGGTATTATCCACTAGATTGGAATCATACCCAAACCCTACCCACAATGTAAGAAGAACTCTAGCTCAATTTGGGTTTTTGATCCACAATTGGGGGATTACTAAGGGGACTCTATGGGTGGAATAACACATAGATGAAAAGCTAAACATACCTTTAATCAAAGCCCTAGAACAAGCTCTCAACAATGGACTTTGTTCTTGACCCAAGCTTCAAGCTCTTATCTTCTTCTTTAATGGGGGGTCTTCTAGAGAGAGAAATATTCTTTGGAGAGGATGAAGTTGGGTTTTCTTTGGATTCTAGGGAGAATGACTTAATTGAGGCAAACTTAAGTCTAATTAACTTATATACTTGCTAGGAAGAAAATAATGTAGGGTCATCTTTGGAAAAGAACTAAGGACCCTAAACGTTTAAACTTAAACTTTACTAACCTTCACGATTTTGCTCGCCCTTTGCACCCTCATGGCTCGCCAAGAGTACTAGGCGACTCACCAAGTGGACCCTTGGCTCGCCCAAATTTCCAGTATGCTCCCTAAAAGGGTAGCTCACTAGGCGGTGGAGGGGGGGGTCTATTGGGCAATGCGTCAAACGTGTTGGTGAGCCCCGACCTAGCTCGCCCAAATGAACCAGTAGCTAGGCTATGGGACAGCCCACTAGGCGACCCCAAGTGCACTTTGGCGCCTCGCCAAGTCACTTGGGCGATCATGCTTCCCAATCGCCAAAAAGACCCATCGAAGAACAAGTTCTCTTTCATTCTACCTTGCTAGCTTAGGTCCTTGCCCACTCCCTAGGCTTGACAACCCCACATTGCTAAGACTTTAGGTTAGTCTACAAGGTTACGGGGTGTACGACGTGCCTTGACTTTCAACCACTAAGCCCCTCATTCCAAGCATGTAAACTCACATCTACGACTCTAATTCTCAACATCACACTCTAGAACCCTAGCTTTTGGCTCTAGTTTAGTCTACTAGTTTCCTGGGTGTTACAATGCTCCAACTCTAGTGGCAGACTCAAGGGCTAGAATGAATAAGTTTGTGATGGGAGTGTCTGACTTGGTAGAAAATGAGTGTCGTTTGGCAATGCTTATCCCTAGTATGAATATTTCAAGTCTTATGGTTCGTGCCAAACAAATTGAGGAGCAAAAGCTCAAGAAAATGAATAGGGAGGTAAAGAGAGCTAGAACCAATTATGAGAACTTTTCTAATGCTAAGTCAAATGGACAAGGTAGGCCTAGAACTAAACCAAGGCATTTCGGCCAAGATTCTTCCAACACCCCTAGGTTTGACAAAGAAAAGGGTAGTGGGTCTCCATTTCCCAAGCCTACTTGCACCGAATGTGGAAGGAGTCATTATGGTAAGTGCCTAGATGGCATGGATGGTTGCTTTGGGTGTGGGAAGGAAGGACACAAGATAAGATCTTGCCCGGTTCTTAAGGCTAAGGGGAGGGAAGATAAGAAAATTGCCTCTAGCAGTTCGGATGATAGTGCTCAAAAGAAGAATAGGTTTTATGCTCTTCAATCTAGAGAAGATCAAGAGTGATCTCTTTATGTCCTTTCTGGTATGTGTTTTATGCTTTAGAAAATTTTCGGATTTCCTTGTCTTTTGTGACTTGTTATGTTGGACTTGAAGTTGTCTTTAGTATGAATGATGTTTAGAAGAGCATGTGTAGGCTTACTCCCAAGGGGGAGAGAGTGTGCCTATCTAATAAGGTTATTATGTGATTGTGTTCATGAAAATGTGTAAGTCTTGTTAAGAATGACTTACATGCATTGTATTCCTCATGTTGTAGTGCATTGAGTAGATTTGCATATAGACTTCATGAGTTGATTATGAGCATGCCTTAGTTTTGGAGTTGAAAGGTTCATCCTTGAATGAATGATTTTTTAGAGTTAATTTGCATTTAGGCTCCATGAGTGTGTGTTGAGCATGTTTTAACTAGGAGATGTTAATTCCTCCTTGAAGATGAATAAATATAGAATTTCATGCATTTTGGGTTGGAGGATGTAGTTCTTACTCCCTTGTGTTGCATTGATTATGCTTAGCTTGGAGTTGAAGTTTTCCTCCTTGGTTGTGTGCATTTAGATGTATTGCATGCATGATGGGATGCTAGTCTAGAGTCGTCTCCTTCAAGAAGTGTTTAGAATCGTCATTCGAGGACAAATGTTCCCAAGGGGGAGTTATTGTAATGCCCCGGAAACTAGTAGACTAAACTAGGGCCTTAAGTTAGGGTTCAAAGGTTTGGTATGAGGGTTTAAGTCGTAGATAACACTTCCCGTGCATAGAATGAGGGGTTTAGTGGTTGAACATCAAGGCACGTCTTACACCCTGTAGTCTTATAGACTAACCTAAGTCTTAGCATGTGGAGTTTTCAAGCCTAGGGAGTGGGTAAGGGCCTAAGCTATCAAGGTAGAGTGAAGGAGAACTTGTTCTTCTTTGGGTCTTGTTGGCGATTGGTCAGCATGATCACCCAAGTGACATGGCGAGGTGCCAAAGTGCACTTGGGGTCGCCTAGTGGGCTGTCACCATGGCCTAGCCACTAGTTCATTGGGCGAGCTAGGTCGGGGCTCACCAACCCGTTTGGCGCATCTCCGAAAATACCCCCCCCCCCGCTCATCGCCTAGTAAGCTGCCCTTTTAGGGAGCTTACTGGAAATTTGGGCCAGCCAAGGGTCCACTTGGCGAGCCGTGAGGGGCAAAGCAGGTTTTTAGTTGAAACTTTAAGGTTCCTTAGTTCTTTTCCAAAGTTGACCCTACATTATTTTATTCCCTTCCTAGCAAGTATATAAGCTTATTAAACCTAAGTTTACCTCAATTAAGTCATTCTCCCTAGAATCCAAAGAAAACCCAACTTCATCCTCTCTAAAGAATATTTCTCTCTCTAGAAAACCCCCCATTGAAGAAAAAGATAGAGCTTGAAGCGTGGATCAAGAATAAAGTCCATTGTTGAGAGCTTGTGCTAGGGCTTTGATTAAAGGTATGTTTAGATTTTCATCTATGGGTTCTTCCACCCATAGAGCCCCCTTAGTAATCTCCCAATTGTGGATCAAAAACCCAAATCTAGCTAGGGTTCTTCTTACATTATGGGTAGGATTTGGATATGATTCCAATCTAGTGGATAATGCCTAATTATGGTTTATTTAGCTTTGTTTAGTGATATTATGATGAATTTATGTGATTTCAATAGTAAATCCTAGTCTAAATTGATAAATGTGATATTTGTGGGTTGATGCCATTATATATGAAATTGAAGGTTCATGAGTAATCTTCCTAAATCAATGTCATGTGTAGTAATTGTTCAAAGTTAGGAACATATAACAATGAATTGAACTAGACCCTATTGAATATGATTGATCTTGACTTGTGAAGTTGGAATTGAACCTTTAAGGTAAATTATGGCTAGAGTCACCTAGTAATTGAATAATGTGATTGAATGCCTTGTAACCTAGGTTCATAATATGCTTTGATGTTGTAGAATTATCAAGAGTGAAGACTCATAGTCATGGAGGTTAATCACTAGGGTTTTGAAAGTAAAGCCAATGTGATGAACTAGAGGTACTAAGGCTTTGGGAGTAAAGTCTAAAGAGAAGTAGAAGTATAATAGGTACAATTGTGGTGAAAGGCCTATGCTCACCTAACCTACCTTATGAATTCTTGAAAGTATGAAGTGATAGAATCACTTGAACATGGATTGGTTGTCAAGGACAGCCTTCCATGAGATATGAATGTTAAGCAAGGCTTAATAGTTAATCTAGGGGTGTATGCTTGGCCCTTAGTGGATATTGACAATGAGATGGAGTGTCACACAAGAAAGGGTCCGGGCACCAAGTAGAAAGGAGAACCACACCTAGTTGATGTGAGGACTATCCAAGTTAAAGGGGAACTCTTACGTAGTAGAGTGTGGGTCTTCACAAAGTTAGGTCTCATAAGATGGAAGCCTTCACATAGTTAAATTAAGGTTTCTAGTAGCAATCTCCATGTCCTATGAACTAAGACATGCTTGAAGAAGCATCTCATAGTGTTCTAAAGCATAATTGAACTAAGACTTACTTAAAGAAGCACCTCATAGTGTTCAAGAGTATAAATGGACTTAGACATGCTTAGAGTAGTATCTCATAATGTCCATGCTAATGAGGAACCTACACATGCTAAAAGTATTATCTCATAGGGTTCAATCTAATAATGAACTAAGATGCGCTTAGGAGAGTACCTCATAGTGTTCTAAACATAAAGAGAGCAACTAGGTTCCAAACCTAAAAGTATTACTTAGTATGAATAGTATTATGGGATGATATTCATGCATTGCACAAGTATGACTTAGGGTCATTCAAGAAAGAGTTTTTATGAATTTTGATAGGGTTGTGCTATAGTTGCCTTCCATATTATGTTGACTTAAGTTGATAGTTCTTTGTCCATATGAAGTAGGTCAATAGTGACCCCTATGAATAGAAAGCATGAATAGAGTGACTTCAAGATTATGATTAGTGTGAGTGGTATTATGAGATGTCATCTCATGCATTGCACAAGTGTACCTTGAGGTTACTTAAGAGTATAAGTGCTCTTATGACATGAAAACCTATGTCTTGATTATGAATGTGGACTATGCCCAAGAATAACCAAAAAGAGGTACTTAGCTTGGATAGTATTATGGAATGTTATTCTTGCCTTGCACATGTATACTTTGAGGTGGCTTGTGAAGTAGTTCTCTTGTAATATGAAAGACCAAAGGTTGAAGTATGTAATTATGAAAGTCTAAGTAAGGACTATGCCATGAACATGATTTATCTCCTATGCTCATTTATTATGTCTTATGTTGACTTGTGATTATATGATGCTTATGTTGGAGATTATGCTATGATTATGTTATTATCTCTTATGCTTATGTCTTATGTTGACTAACCATTTTGAGATGCTCTTATGATGTTGTGCTAGCTTTCATACTTGGTACATTTTGTACTATGCATATTGCTACATTCTAATGAAATGTAGGGTTTCGGAGATAGGGTTGCTTGAAGGCTAGTTTTCTAAGGTGCAAGAAGAGTTGAAGAATTGGTGAGTCCTCATAGCTTCGAGGAAATAACCATTATCCCCTAATGTCATTTCTTTATGTTTGTAAACTTTGTATGGGCTGCGTCCGAAGACTTTTATTCATGAGTTTATTAGATGGTTTGAGACAAAAGTTTAGAAAGACTTATGCTTGCTTTATGAAAATGTTTTTGATTGTATGGTTTTATAGAAGTTTTCAATTTCCCGTACTTTTCTAGTATCTTATGTTATGATTATGCCAAGGGTTTGTATGACACCCCTTCAGGGTCAAGTACACCATGTTATGTCTAAGGGGTACCCCTGGGTCGTGACAAGATCTTTAGATCTTGTTTGGTGACTATTCAGGCGTGAGACAGTCGAGCTGATCTTATTTTACTTGATATGTTGGATTTCGACATGATTCTGGGCATGGACTGGTTATCCCCTCACCGAGAGGTGTTGGATTGCTATGCAAGATCGTTACCTTAGCCATGCCTGGTATTTCGTCGGTAGTGTGGCAGGGCTCTTGTAGCCGCACACCGATTGGGGTGATTTCTTGCATTCAAGCTTAGAGGTTAGTGGATAGCAGATTTTTGGCTTACTTGGCTTATGTTGAGATGTTAGTAAAGAGGGTCGTACGGTTGATTCAGTGCCTGTAGTTTGAGAGTTTGCTGATGTGTTTCCTGCCGACCTGCCGGACTTACCTACAGATTGTGATATTGATTTCGCCATTAACTTGGAGCCGAATACCCATCCTATTTCTATCTCACTGTGCCATATGTTCCCCGCAGAGCTCAAGGAGCTCAGTGTTCATCTTTAGGATCTCTTGGGTAAGGGATTCATTCGGCCTAGTGTATCGCCTTGGGGTGCCCAGTCATGTTTGTGAAGAAGAAGGATGGTACTATGCAGATGTGTATTGATTACAGGAAACTGAACAAGGTGACGATGAAGAACCATTACCTCATGCCTCGCATTGATGACCTATTTGACCAGCTTCAGGGTACCGAGGTGTTTTCTATGATCAATTTGAGAACCTGTTACCACTAGTTGAGGATTAGGGTAGCGTACATCCCTAAGACCATATTTAGGACTCGTTACGGGCATTATGAGTTCTTAGTTATGTCTTTTGGGTTGACTAATGCCCCTGCTGCCTTCATGGACTTAATGACTCGTGTATTCAGGTCGTACTTTGATTCCTTTGTTGTAATCTTCATCGACGATATATTGGTATACTCGCGGAGCTGAAGTGAGCATGATAAGCAATTGAGGATAGTGCTCCAGAATTTGAGAGATCATCGGCTTTATTTGAAGTTCTCAAAGTATGAGTTTTGTCTTGAGTCTGTAGCATTCTTGGGGCACGTGGTGTCCAAGGATGGCATTATGGTAGATCCGACAAAGATTGAGGATATCCGTGACTGGGCCAGGCCCACTTCTGTGATTGAGATTCATAGCTTCGTCGAATTGGCAAGGTATTATAGGCATTTTCTTAAGGGTTTTTCTACTATAGCGACACCTTTGACTCGGTTGACTTTCCAGAATGTTCCCTTTGAGTGGTCGGAGGAGTGTGAGAGGAGCTTTCTGAGGCTCAAGGAGTTTCTTACCACCGCTCCTATATTCAATCTTCCAGTTGAAGGCGAGGCATTCACGGTTTAGTGTGATGCATCCAGCGTTGGTTTGGGTTGTGTTTTGATGCAGCAGGGTTGGGTTATTGCTTATGCGTCGAGGCAACTTAAGTTGCATGAGCGCAACTACCCCACTCATGACTTAGAGTTGGCAGCGGTCATTTTCGCGCTTAAGATTTCGAGGCACTACCTATATATTGTGCGTTGTGAGATCTACACTGACCACCGGAGCCTTCAGTACATTATGAGCCAGAAGGATCTTAATTTGAGGCAACGTCGTTGGATTGAGCTCCTGAAGGACTATGACATCTCTATTTTCTACAATCCGGGCAAGGCGAATGTAGTAGCAGACGCCTTGAGCCGGAAGGTAGTGAGTATGGGTAGTCTAGCCTTCCTTTCTGTTTCTGAGCAGCCTTTGGCTTTGAATATCTAGTCCTTGGCCAACCATATGATCTGACTTAATCTTTCAAACTCTAGACGGGTGTTAGCTCATGTGGAGGTTCAGTCATCTTTGTTAGATCGAATCTATGGGCGACAATTTGAGGATGAGTCTTTGGTGGCACTCAGAGATAGAGTATTGGCAGGCGATGCTGGGCCAGCTACTTTAGATTCAGACGGGGTGTTGAGTTTGCCAAGCGAGGTTGTGTTCCAAAAGTTGAGGGTTGGCTTGCCTACTGGTGGGTTATAGTAAGCGCCATCATGACTCGAGGAATCAGGTCGTGACAGAGAAATTTTTGAGGTGTTTTGATGTACTTTTCTTGATTTTTATATGTTTCGTAAATTTATGAGGAAAAATTAATTTTTTTGTTATTTTTCGAAAAGTTACGAAAAAGAGTAAAATTTTGATCATTTTTTTGTTTTGATATTCTAAGATCATTGATCCAGTTTGAGAATTGTTTGAGGTGTTTTGATGTACTTTTCTTGATTTTTATATGTTTCGTACATTTACGAGGAAAAATTAATTTTTAGTTATTTTTTCGGACTAGTTAATGAAAAAGAGTAAAATTTTGATCATTTTTTTGTTTTGATATTCTAAGATCATTGATCCAGTTTGAGAATTGTTTGAGGTGTTTTGATGTACTTTTCTTAATTTTTATATCTTTTGGACATTTATGAGGAAAAATTAATTTTTTTGTTATTTTTAGAACAGTTACGAAAAATTGTAAATTTTTTATCATTCTATTGTTTCTATATTCTAAGGTCATTGGTACAGTTTGAGAACTTTTTTGAGGTGTTTTGATGTACTTTTCTTGATTTTTAAATATTTCATACATTTACGAGGAAAAATTAATTTTTTGTTATTTTTCGGACAGTTACAAAAAAGTGTAAAATTCTGATCATATTTTGTTTTGATATTCTAAGATCATTGGTACAGTTTGAGAAATTTTTGAGGTGTTTTGATGTACTTTTCTTAATTTTTATATCTTCCGGACATTTACGAGGAAAAATTAATTTTTTGTTATTTTTCAAACAGTTACGAAAAGGAGTAAAATTTTGATCTTTTTGTTTGGATATTCTGAGATCATTGGTGCAGTTTGAGAATTTTTTGAAGTGATCGATGTACTTTTCTTGATTTTTATATGTTTCGTACATTTACGAGGAAAAATTGATATTTTGTTAGTTTTCAGACAATTACAAAAAAGAGTAAAATTTTCATCATTTTTTTTATATTCTAAGATCATTAGTGCAGTTTAAGACTTTTTTTGATGTGTTTTGATGTACTTTTCTTGATTTTTATATGTTTCGTACATTTTAGAGGAAAAAATAATTTTTTGTTATTTTTTGGACAGTTATGAAAAAGAGTAATATTTTGATCATTTTTTTGGGTCGATATTCTATGGCAATTGGTGCATTTTCAGAACTTCTTTAGGTGTTTTGATGTACTTTTCATGATTTTTTTTCTCTTTGGCCATTTACGAGGACAAATTAATTTTTTTGTTATTTTTCCGACAGTTATGAAAAAGGGAAAATTTTAATCATTTTTTTGTTTCAATATTCTAAGGTCAATGGTGGTGCAGTTTGAGAATTTTTTGAGGTGTTTTGATATACTTTTCTTGATTTTTATATGATTCGTACATTTACGAGGAAAAATTATTTTTTTGTTATTTTTCGGATAGTTACAAAAAAATAGTAAAATTTTTATCATTTTTTGTTTCGATATTCTTACGTCATTGTTTCAGTTTGAGAATTTTTTGAGGTGTTTTGATGTACTTTTTTTTTTATATCTTTCGGGACATTTACGATAAAAATTAATTTTTTTTTATTTTTCAGACAGTTACGAACAAGAGTAAAATTTTGATCATTTTTTTGTTTCGATATGCTAAGGTCATTGATGCAGTTTGAATTTTTTTTGAAGTGTTTTGATGTAATTTTCTTGATTTTTATATCTTTTGGACATTTACGAGAAAAAATATTTTTTTTGTTATTTTTCGGACAGTTACGAAAAGGAGTAAAAATTTTGATCATTTTCTTTGTTTCGATATTCTAAGGTCATTGATGCAGTTTGAGAATTTTTTTCAAGTGTTTTGATGTACTTTTCTTGATTTTTATATGTTTCGTACATTTAAGAGAATAAATTACATTTTATATTATTTTTCGAACAGTTACGATAAAGAGTAAAATTTTGATCATTTTTTTGTTTCGATATTCTAAGGTCATTGGTGTAGTTTGAGAATTTTTTGAGGTGTTTTTAAGTACTTTTCTTGAGTTTTATATGTTTTTTACATTTACGAGGAAAAATTATTTTTTTTATTATTTTTCGGACAGTTACGAGAAAGAGTAAAATTTTGATCATTTTTTTGTTTCGATATTCTAAGGTCATTGGTGTAGTTTGAGAATTTTTTGAGGTGTTTTGATGTACATTTCTTGATTTCTATATGTTTCGGACATTTATGAAGAAAAATTATTCTTTTGTTATTTTTGAGACAGTTACGAAAAAGCGTAAAATTTTGATCATTTTTTTGTTTCGATATTCTAAGGTTTTGAGAATTTTTTGAGGTGTTTTGATGTTCTTTTCTAGATTATATATCTTTTGGCCATTTACGAGGAAAAAATAATTTTTTTGTTATTTTTCAGACAGTTACGAAAAAGAGTAAAATTTTGATTATGTTTTTGCTTCAATATTCTAAGGTCATTGGTGTAGTTTGAGAATTTTTCGAGGTGTTTCGATGTATTGTTCTTGATTTTTATATGTTTCATACATTTACGGGAAAAAAATTATTTTTTGTTATTATTTAGTCAATTACGAAAAAGAGCAAAATTTAGATCATTTTTTTGTTTTGATATTCTAAGGTCATTGGTGCAGTTTGAAATTTTTTTGAGGTGTTTTGAGGTACTTTTCTTGATTTTTATATGTTTCGTACATTTACGAAGATAAATTAATTTTTTTTGCTATTTTTTGAAATGTTACGAAAAAGTAAATTTTTGATCATTTTTATATTTTGATATGCTAAGGTAATACATTGGTGCACTTTGAGAATTTTTTGAGGTGTTTTCATGTACTTTTTCTATTTTTATATCTTTCGTACATTTACGAGGAAAAATTAATTTTTTTGTTATTTTTCGAACAGTTACGAAAAACCGTTAAATTTTCATCATTTTTTGTTTCGATGAGACTTTTTTGAGGAGTTTTAATGTACTTTTCTTGAGTTTTATAAGTTTCATACATTTACAAGGAAAAAGTAATTTGCTTGTTATTTTTCAGACAGTTACGAAAAAGAGTACAATTTTGAACATTTTTTTTTTAATATTCTAAGGTCATTGGTGAAGTTTGAGAATTTTTTGAGGTATTTTTATGCACGTTTCTTGATTATACATCTTTTGGCCATTTACGAGGAAAAAATAAATATTTTGTTATTTTTCAGACAGTTACAAAAAAGATTAAATTTTACTAAAAAAAATTTCGATATTCTAAGGTAATTGGTACAGTTTGAGAATTTTTCGAGGTGTTTCGATGTGTCTTCCTTGATTTTATATGTTTCGTACATTTACGAGGAAAAAATAATTTTTTTGTTATTTTTCAGACAGTTACGAAAAAGAGTAAAATTTTGATTATTTTTGTTTCCGATATTCTAAGGTCATTGGTGTAGTTGAGAATTTTTTTAAGGTGTTTTGATTTACTTTTCTTAATTTTTATATGTTTCATACATTTACGAGGAAAATTAATTCTTTTTTCTTTTTCGGTCAGTTTCGAAAAAGTGTAAAATTTTGATCATTTTTTGTTTTGATATTCTAAGGTCATTGGTGCAGTTCGAAAAGCTTTTTGAGGTGTTTCGATGTACTCTTCTTGATTTTTATATCTTTTGGACATTTACGAGGAAAATTTAATTTTTTGTTGTTTTTCGGACAGTTACAAAAAGGAGTAGAATTTTGATCATTTTTTGTTTTGATATTCTAAGATCATGAGTGCAGTTTGAGAATTTTTTGAGGTGTTTTGATGTACTTTTCTTGATTTTATATGTTTTGTACATTTACGAAAAAATATTAATTTTTTTGTTAGTTTTCGAAAAGTTACGAAAAAGAAAAAAAATTTGATCATTTTTTGTTTCGATATTCTAAGGTCATTGGTGTAACGACCCGGAAAATGATAGAGTGAAACTAAAGCCTCACATGTGAGTTTGGAGTCGAGAACTTAATGAAATGATTATATTTGAATTTGACCCAAAAAGTTCTTAAAAATGTGCTTCGAAAGTTACCGGAAACTTGTTTAGCTGTATATAAAAAGATCCGTTTCGTTTTTCGAAAATCCGACTTCATATTCTTGTTTAGGGGGTCAAATTGAGTGGGAAATGGGTCTAACCCAAATTTTAGAGCAACCGTATCAAAATCCGAAATTTCCAAGTGAAGCCTTTTTCGAGGGTCTACTTTGGAGGGTCATATCTCCTAGCACACAAATTATTTGGGTGGCCAATAATATATCCATGGAAAGCCCTTTGAGTTAGCTACCTAACGCACTTCGTTTCACCTCATTCGGAGTTCGGACGAAGAAGTTATGCCCATTTTCGTAAAATCTATCCGGCAGGAAAGGCAATTTCCAGTGAGCATTTTTACTGTTCACCCGCCTCATTTT
>NW_006239022.1:334503-353578 GCF_000226075.1 Solanum tuberosum
TGTGTCCCTACTTATGTTTTGTGTTTGTGTCTAAGATGGCCATGTGAGACTTAGACTTCCGCTGTGTGTTTTTAAAGTTGTTTTAATGAAGCTTAAATGTGTGGATGTAAATAAGTTTTTTTTTATTCCGCACTATTTTCATTATTGAATGCAATGAATGACTATGTGGCTCGTATAAGACCCCTTCGGGGTCGAATACGCCATGTTACGACTAGGGGGTACTCTCGGGTTGTGACAATTGGTGTAGTTTAAGAATTTTTTGAGGTATTTTGATGTAGTTTACTTGATTTTTATATGTTTCGTACATATACGAGGTAGACTAAATTTTTTGTTATTTTTCGGACAGTTACGAAAAATAGTAAAATTTTGATTAGTTTTTTGTTTAGATATTGTAAGGTCATTGGTGCAGTTTAAGAATTTTTTGAGGTGTTCTGATATACTTTTGTTGATTTCTTTTATCTTTCGGACATTTACGAGGAAAAAATAATATATTTTTTTCGGACAGTTATGAAAAAGCGTAAAATTTTGATAATTTTTTTGTTCAATATTATAAGGTCATTAGTGCAGTTTGAGAATTTTTTTTCAGGTGTTTTGTTGTTTTTTTCTTAATTTTTAAATGTTTCGTACATTTCAGAGGAAAAATTACTTTTTTTGTTATTTTTTGGACAATTACGAAAAAGTGTAAAATTTTGATCATTTTTTGTTTCGATCATCTTAGTTCATTGGTGGTGTTTGAGAAATTTTTTAGGTGTTTTGATGTACTTTTTACTATTTTATATGTTTCGTACATTTACGAGGAAAACTTAAATTTTTTGTTATTTTTCGGATAGTTACGAAAAAGTGTAAAATTTTGATAATTTTTTTCGATATTCTAAGGTCAGTGTTGTAGTTTGAGAATTTTTAGAGGCATTTCGATGTACTTTTCTTGATTTTTATATGTTTCGTACATTTACGAGGAAAAAATTGTTTTTTGTTATTTTTCAGACAATTACGAAAAAGCGTAAAAGTTTGATCACCCTTTTGTTTTAACATTCTACGGTCATTGGTGCAGTTTGAGAAATTTTTGAGATATTTTTATGTATTTTTCTTTATTTTTATTTGTTTTGTACTTTACGAGGAAAAATTAATTTTTTTGTAATTTTTCGGAGAGTTACGAAAAAGTGTAAAATTTTGATCACTTTGTTGTTTCTATATTCTAAGGTCATTGTTGCAGTTTAGGAATTTTTTAAGGTGTTTTGATGTACTTTTCTTGATTTTTATATGTTTCGTACATTTACGGGGAAAAATTATATTTTTTGTTATATTTCGGACAATTACGGAATAGAGTAGATTTTTGATTATTTTTTAGTTTCGATATTGTAAAGTCATTGGTGCAGTTTGAAATTTTTTTGAGGTGTTTTGATGTACTTTTATTGATTTTTATATGTTTCATACAATTACGAAAAAAATTAATTATTTGTTATTTTTTGAACAGTTACGAAAAACATTAAAATCTTGATCATTTTTTGTTTCGATATTCTAAGGTCATTGTTGCAGTTTGAGATTTTTTGAGGTGTTTTGATGTACTTTTCTTGATTTTATATGTTTTGTACATTTACGAGAAAATATTAATTTTTTTGTTAGTTTTCGAACAGTTACGAAAAAGAAAAAAGAATTGATCATTTTTTGTTTCTATATTCTAAGGTTATTGGTGTAGTTTAAGAATTTTTTGAGGTATTTTGATGTACTTTACTTGATATTTATATGTTTCGTACATATACGAGGAAGACTAAATTTTTTGTTATTTTTCGAGCAGTTACAAAAAATAGTAAAATTTTGATGAGTTTTTTGCTTCGATATTCTAAGGTCATTGGTGCAGTTTGAGAGTTTTTCTAGGTGTTTGGATGTAATTTTCTTGATTTTTATATGTTTCGTATATTTACGAGGAATTTTATTTTTTTTGGACAGTTAAGAAAAAGAGTTAAATTTTGAACTTTTTTTTATATTCTAAGGTCATTAGTATAGTTCGAGATGTTTTTGAGGTTTTTTGATGTACTTTTCTTGATTTTTACATGTTTCGTACATTTACGAGGAAAAAATAATATATTAATTATTTTTCAGACAGTTACCAAAAAGAGTAAAATTTTGATCATTTTTTTGTTTCGATATTCTAAGGTCATTGGTGTAGTTTGAGAAATTTTTTGACGTGTTTTGATGTACTTTTCTTGATTTTGATATATTTCGTATATTTACGAGGAAAAATTAACTTTTTCGTTATTATTTGGACGATTACGAAAAAGAGTAAAATTTTGACCATTTTTTTGTTTCAATATTCTAAGGTCATTGTTGGAGTTTGAGAAATTTTTTGGGTGTTTTGATGTACTTTTCAAGATTTTTATATGTTTTGTACATTTACGAGGAAAATTTAATTTTTATTTTATTTTTTAGACAGTTATGAAAAAGTGTAAATTTTTTATCATTTGTTAGTTTCAATATCCTAAGGTCATTGGTGCATTTTGAGAATTTTCTCGATGTGTTTAAATGTACTTTTCTTGATTTTTATATGTTTCATACATTTATGAGGAAAAATCAAATTTTTTGTTATTTTTCAGACATTAACGAAAACGAGTAAAATTTTGATCATTTATTTTATTCAATATTCTAAGGTCATTCGTGTCGTTTGAGATTTTTTTGAGGTTTTTATGTACTTTTCTTGATTTTTACATGTTTCGTACATTTACGAGGGAAAAATATTTATTTTTTATTTTTCGAACAGTTACGAAAAAGTGTAAAATTTTGTTCGGTTTTTTGTTTCGATATTCTAAGGTCAGTGGTGCAGTTTGACAATTTTTTGAGGTGTTTTGAGATACTTATCTTGATTTTGATATATTTCGTATATTTACGAGGAAAAATTAAATTTTTTGGACGATTACGAAAAAGGTTAAAATTTTTACCGTATTTTTGTTTCGATATTCTAAGGTCATTGGTGGACTTTGGAAATTTTTTGAGTTGTTTTGATATACTTTTCTTGATTTTTGTATGTTTCGTACATTTACGAGGAAAAAATAATTTTTTTGTTATTTTTTAGACAGTTACGGAAAAGTTTAAAATTTTAATCATTTTTTCTTCGATATTCTATGGTCATTGGTTTAGTTTGAGTATTTTTTGAGGTGTTTTGATATACTTTTCTTGATTTTTACATGTTTCATATATTTACAAGAAAAGGTTAACTTTTTTGTTATTTTTCGGGAAGTTACGAAAAAGAATATATTTTTAATCATTATTTTGTTTCGATATTCTAAGATCACTGGTGGAGTTTGAGAACCTTTTGAGGTGTTTTGGTGTACTTTTCTTGATTATCTTTCGTACATTAACGAGGAAAAATTAATTTTTTTATTTGTTTCAAATAGTCACGAAAAAGTGTAAAATTTTGATCATTTTTATGTTTTGATATTCTGAAGTCATTGGTGCAGTTTAAGATTTTTTTGAAGTTTTTTGATGTACTTTTCTTGATTTTTATGTCTTTTAGACATTTACAAGAAAAAAACATTGTTTTGGTTATTTTTCGGATAGTTACGAAAAAGTGTTTAATTTTGACCATTTTTTTTCTCGATATTCTAAGGTTATTGCTGAAGTTTGAGAATTTTCTGAGGTCTTTTGATGTACTTTTCTTGATTTTGATATGTTTCGTACATTTGCAAAGAAATTTTTATTTTTTTTTATTTTTATGACATTAACGAAAAAGATTAAAATTTTGATCAATTTTTTGTTTCTATATTCCAAGGTCATTGGTGTAGTTTAAGAATTTTTTGAGGTGTTTTGATGTACTTTTCTTTATTTTTATATCTTTCGTGTATTTACTAGGAAAAATTAATTTTTTGTTATATTTCGGACGGTTACAAAAAGGAGTAAAATTTTCATCATTTTTTCGTTTCGATATTCTCAGGTCATTGATGCAGTTTTAGAATTTTTCTAGGTGTTTTGATGTACTTTTCTTGATTTTCATATGTTTCGTACATTTACGAGGGAAAATTTATTTATTTTTATTTTTCGGACAATTACGGAAAAGAGAGAAATTTTGATTATTTTTTGTTTGGATATTCTAAGGTCATTGGTGCGGTTTGAGAATTTTTTGAGGTTTTTTGATGTACTTTTCTTGATTTTTACATGTTTCATACATTTACGAAGAAAAAATATTTTTTTAATTATTTTTCAGACAGTTACAAAGGAGTTTAAAGTTTTGATCATTTTTTTCTTTCGATATTCTAAGGTCATTAAAGCAGTTTGAGATTTTTTTGGGGGTTTTTGATGTACTTTGCTTGATTTTTATATCTTTCGAACATTTAAGAGGAAAAATTAATTTTTTTATTATTTTTCGGACAGATACGAAAAAGTATTAAATTTTGACCACTTTTTAATTTCGATATTCTAAGGTCATTGGTGGAATTTGAGATTAATGTTCTTTGCTTGATTTTTATATCTTTCGTTATGAGGAAAATTTATTTTTTAAAAATTTTCGAACATGTTCGAAAAAGAGTAAAATTTTGATTATTTTTTTGTTTCGATATTCTTAGGTCATTGTTGCAGTTTGAGAATTTTTTGAGGTGTTTTGATGTACATTTCTTGATTCTTATATGTTTCTTACATTTAAGAGGAAAAAATACATTTTTTATTATTTTTCGGACAATTACGAAAAAGAGTAAAATTATAATCATTTTTTTGTTTCGATATTTTAAGGTTCAGTGAAGCAGTATGAGAATTTTTTGAGGTGTTTTGATGTACTTTTCTTTATTTCTATATCTTTCAAACCTTTACGAGGAAATTTTTTTTTTGTTATTTTTCGGACAATTACGAAAAAGAATAAAAATTTTATGTTTTTTTTTTCCGATACTCTAAGGTTATTGGTGCAGTTTGAAAATTTTTGAGGTGTTTTGATGTACTTTTCTAGATTCTATATCTTTTGGACATTTACAAGAAAAAATTATATTTTTTGTTATTTTTCGGAGAGATACGTAAAATAGTAAAATTATTATAATTTTTTTGTTTCGATATTCTAAGTTCATTGGTGCAGTTTGAGAATTTTTTGAGGTGTTTTGATGTACTTTTCTTTATTTCTATATATTTTGGACATTTATAAGGAAAAGATAATTTTTTTGTTCTTTTCGAACAGTTACGAAAAAGATTAAAAGTTTGATCATTTTTTTGTTTCGATATTCTAAGGTTATTTTTGCAGTTTGATAGTTTTTCTAGGTATTTTGTTGTACTTTTCTTGATTTTTATATGTTTGGTACATTTACGAGGAAAAAATTATTTTTTTAGTTCTTTTTCGGATAGTTAACAAAAAGAGTTAAATTTTGATCTTTTTTTGTTTTGATATTCTAAGGTCATTAGTAACTGTCCGAAAAATAACAAAAAAATTAATGTTTTCTCGTAAATATACGAAACATAAAAAAATGAAGAATAGTACATCAAAACAACTCAAAAAATTCTTAAACTTCACCAATGACCTGAGAATATCGAAATAAAAAAATAATCAAAAGTTTACTCTTTATCGTAACTATCTGAAAATAAACAAAAAAATTATTTTTTTCCTCGAAAATGACTGAAAGATATAAAAATAAAGAAAAGTGCATCAATACACCTCAAAAAATTCTCAAATTGCACCAATGACCTTAGAATATCGAAAAAATAATGATAAATTTTTTACACTTTTTCATAACTGTCCGAAAAATAATAATTTTTCCTCTTAAATGTACGAAACATATAAAAATAAAGAAAAAAACCTCAAGAAATTCTCAAACTGCATCAATGACCTTAGAATATCAAAAAAAAATTATCAAAATTTTACTCTTTTTCGTAACTGTTCGAAAAATAGCAAAAAAATTAATTTTTCCTCATAAATGTACGAAACATATAAAAATCAAGAATTGTCCTTCAAAACACATAAAAAAATTATCAAATTGCACAAATAACCTTAGAATATCGAAACAAAAATATGATCAAAATTTTACTTTTTTTCGTAACTGACAAAAAAATAACAAAAAAATTATTTTTTCCACGTAAATGTACGAAACATATATAAATAAAGAAAGGTACATCAAAACACCTCAAAAAAATTTCAAACTTCACCAATGACCTTAGAATATCATAACAAAAAAATAATCAAAATTTTACACTTTTTCGTTACTGTCCGAAAAATACCAAAAAAATTAGCTTTTCCTTGGAAATGTTCGAAAGATATAAAAATAAAGAAAAGTACATCAATACACCTCAAAAATTTCTCAAACTGCAGCAATGACCTTGCAATATTGAAATAAAAAAATGATCAAAATTTTACTATTTTTCGTAACTGTCCGAAAAATAACAAAAAATTTCATTTTTCCTCGTAAATGTATGAAACATATAAAAGTCAAGAAAACTACATAAAAACACCTTTAATAAATTCTCAAATTGCACCAATGACCTTAGAATATCGAAACAAAATGTTGATCAAAATTTACACTTTTTCTTAACTGGCCGAAAAATGACAAAAAAATCAATTTTTCCTTGTAAATGTACGCAACATATAAAAATCAAGAAAAGTACATCATGATACCTCAAAAAAATCTCAAACTGCACCAATGATGTTAAAATATCGAAACTAAAGGATTATCAAAATTGTACTCTTTTTCGTAACTTTTGAAAAAATAACAATTTTTTTTCTTTTTCCTCGTATATGTACGAAACAATTCAAAATCAAGAAAAGTACATCAAAACAACTCAAAAACTTCACCAATGACCATAGAATATCAAAACAAAAAAATAATTAAAATTTTAAGCTTTTTCGTAACTGTCCGAAAAATAACAAAAAAGTTAATTTATCCTCGTAATGTAAGAAACATATAAAAATAAGGAAAAGTACATCAAAGTTTATCTCTTTTTTTGTAATTGTCCTAAAAATAACAAAAAAATTATTTTTTCTTCGTACATGTACGAAACATAAAAGAATCAAGAAAAGTATATCAAAACATCCCAAAAATTTCTCAAATTGCACTAATGACCTTAGAATATCAAAACAAAAAAATGATCAAAATTTTACACTTTTTCGTCACTGTTCGAAAAAATAAAATAAAAATTAATTTTTCCTTGTTAACGTAAGAAACATATAAAAATCAAGAAAATTACATCAAAACACCTCAAAAATTTCGTAAACTACGCCAATGACCTTTGAATATCAATTTTTTTTTAAATCAAAATTGTAAACTTTCTTGTAACTGTCCAAAAAATAATAATAAAATTATTTTTTCCTCGTAAATGTACGAAACATATAAAAATCAAGAAAAAGACATCAAAAAACCTCAAAAAATTCTCAAACTACACCAATGACCTTAAAATATTGAAACAAAAAAAAGATCAACTCTTTTTCGAAAGTTTCAGAAAAATAATAGAAAATTTAATATTTCCTCGTAAATGTCTAAAAGATATAAAAATCAAGAAAAAGACATCAAAAAACCTCAAAAAATTCTCAAAATGTACCAATGACCTTAGAATATTGAAACAAAAAAAGATCAACTCTTTTTCGAAAGTTTCAGAAAAATAATAGAAAATTTAATATTTCCTCGTAAATGTACGAAACATATAAAAATCAAGAAAAGTACATTGAAACACCTCAAAATATTCTCAAACTGCACCAATGACCTTAGAATATCAAAACAAAAAAGTCATCATAATTTTACTCATTTTCGTAACTGTCTGAAAAATAAAATAAAAATTAATTTTTCCTCGTAAATGTACAAAACATATAAAAATCAAGAAAAGTTCATCAAAAAATTCTCAAAATGTACCAATGACCTTAGAATATCGAAACAAATAAATGATCAAAATTTTACACTTTTTCGAAACTGTTCGAAAAAATAAAATAAAAATAATTTTTCCTCGTAAATGTACGAAACATATAAAAATCAAGAAAAAAACTTCAAAAAAATTCTCAAACTACACCAATGACCTTAGAATATTGAAACAAAAAAAATGATCAACTCTTTTTCGAAAGTTTCTAAGAAATAACAGAAAATTTAATAATTCCTCGTAAATGTACAAAAGATATAAAAATCAGGAAAAATATATCGAAACACCTCAAAATATTCTAAAACTGCACCAATGACCATAGAATATCTAAACAAAAAAATCATCAGAATTTTACTCATTTTCGTAACTGTTTGAAAAATAATAAAAAAATTAATTTTTCCTCGTAAACGTACGAAACATATAAAAATCAAGAAAAGCACATCAAAATACGTCAAAAAATTCTCAAACTGTGCCAATGACCTTATAATATGGAAACAAAAGAATGATTAAAGTTTTACTCTTTTTCGTAGTTGTCTGAAAAATAAAAAAAAATAAAAATTTCCTCATATATGTACGAAACATATAAAAATCAAGAGAAGTATATCAAAACACCTCAAAAATTTATCAAACTGCACCAATGACCTTAGAATATCGAAACAAAAAAATGATCAAAATTTTACTCTTTTTCGTAACTGTCCAAAAAATAACAAAAAAATTTATTTTTCCTCGTCAATCTCCGAAAGATATAAAAATCGAGAAAAGTACATTAAAACATCTCAAAAAATTCTCAAACTACACCAATGACCTGAGAATATCGAAACAAAAAAATGATCAAAATTTTAATTTTTTTCGTCACTATTAGAAAAATAAAAAAAATTAACTTTTCCTCGGTAATGTCTGAAAGATATAAAAATCAAGAAAAGTACATCAATACACCTCAAAAAATTCTCAAACTGCACCAATGACCTTAGAATATCGAAACAAAAAAAAGATCAAAATATTAATATTTTTTGAAACTATCCGAAAAATAACAAAAGATTTCATTTTCCTCGTAAATGTACGAAACATATAAAAATCAAGAAAAGTACATCAAAACATCTCTAAAACTTCTCAAATTGCACTAATGACCTTAGAATATCGAAACAAAAAAATGATCAAAATTTTAGTCTTTTTCGTAATTGTCTGTAAAAATAACAAAAAAATTAATTTTCCTTGTTAACGTATGAAACATATTAAAATGAAGAAAAGTACATCAAAACACCTGAAATAATTCTCAAACTGCACCAATGACCTTAGAATATCGAAACAAGTAAATTATCAAAATTTTACTATTTTTTGTGATAGTCTCAAAAATGACAAAAAAAATTAATTTTTCCTCGTAAATGTATGAAACATATAAAAATCAAGGAAAAGACATCAAAACACCTCAAAAAATTCTCAAACTACACCAATGACTTTGGAATATTGAAACAAAAAGAATGATCAACTCTTTCTCATAAGTGTCCGAAAAATAACAGAAAATTTAATATTTCCTCGTAAATGTCCGAAAGATATAAAATATCAAGAAAAGTACATCAAAACACCTAAAAATATTCTCAAACTGCACCAATGACCTTAGAATATCAAAATAAAAAAATCATCAAAATTTAATCTTTTTCGTAACTATCCATAAAATAATAAAAATATTATTTTTTCCTCGTAAATGTACGAAACATATAAAAATCAAGAAAAGTACATCAAAACACCTCAAAAAAAATCTCAAACTGTACCAATGACATTAGAATGTCTAAACAAAAAAATGATTAAAATTTTATTTTTCGTAACTTTCTGAATAAAAACGAAAAAAATATTTTTTTCTCGTATATATACGAAACATATAAAAATAAAAAAACGTACATCAAAACACCTCAAAAATTTCTCAAACTACACTAGTGACCCTTGAATATCGACACAAAAAAAAGATCAAAATTTTACTCTTTTTCGTAACTGTCCTAAAAATAACAAAAAGATTAAGTTTTCCTCGTCAATGTCCGAAAAATATAAAAATCGAGAAAAGTACACTAAAACACCCAAAAAATTCTCAAACTTCACCAATGACCTGAGAATATCGAAACAAAAAAATCATCAAAAAAATTGAATCTTTTTCATAACTGTTCGAAAAATAAAAATAAATTAACTTTTCCTCGTAAATGTCTAAAAGATATAAAAATCAAGAAAAGTACATCAAAAGACTTCAAAAAATTTCAAACTGCACCAATGAGCTTAAAATTTTGAAACAAAAATATGATCAAAATTTTACAATTTTTCATAACTGTCCGAAAAATATCAAAAACAATTAATTTATCCTCGTATATTTACGAAACATATAAAAATCAAGAAAAGAACATCCAAACACCTCAAAAGATTCTCAAACTGCACCAATGACCTTAGATTATCGTAACAAAAAAATGCTCAAAATTATATACTTTTTTGTAACTGTCCAAAAAATAACAAAAAAATAATTTTTCCTCGTAAATGTACGAAACATATTAAAATCAAGAAAAGTACATTAAAACACCTCAAAATATTCTCAAACTACACCAATGACCTCAGAATATCAAAACAAAAAATTATCATAATTTTACTCTTTTTCGTAACTGTCCGAAAAAATAATAAAAAATGTAATTTTTCCTTGTAAATGTATGAAACATATAAAAATCAAGAAAAGTACCTGAAATCACCTCAAAAAATTCTCAAACTGCACCAATTACCTTAGAATATCGAAACAAAATAATGATTAAAATTTTACTCTCTTTCGTAACTCTCCAAAAAATAACAAAACATTTAATATTCCTCGTAAATGTCCGAAAGATAAAAAAAATCAGGAAAAGTACATCAAAACACCTCATAAAATTCTCAAACTTCACCAATGACCTTAGAATATCGAAACAAAAAAATAGTCAAAATTTTACTCTTTCTCGTAACCATCCGAAAAATAACAAAAAAAAATATTTTTTCTCGTCAATGTACAAAACATATAAAAATAAAGAAAAGTATATCAAAACACTTCAAAAAATTCTCAAATCACACCAATGACGTTAGAATTTCTAAACAAAAAAATTATCAAAATCTTACTATTTTTCGTAACTGTCTGAATAATAACAAAAAAAATAGTTTTTCTCGTAAATTATAATGACCCTCCAGGTTGTTTTTGAGTTAATGCATTCATTTTGGCGTTTAGAGTGTTCCAATAGTGACCCCAAGTCATTTATGACTTGCTAGCACTACTGTTCGTTCGTCTGGTCGTTTGTTTGGGTTTTAGGCCCGTTTTCCTGTTTTGGAGCTTCTGAACCTTGAAAAGTTGACTTTAGTCAAAATATCAGGTTAACGACCTCAGGACGGAATTATGACGGTTCCATCAGCTCTGGAATGACCAAATTAGGCTGAAGTCATGGTCAGAACGAGTCCTGAGGCCTTCGGTGCGAGTTTGGGACCATTTGGCATTTTTGCCTTTAAATTTGGCTTAAGGTTGACTTTGGTTAATATTCTTGGAAAACATGCTCGGATGAAAATTGCGTCAGCGCAGTTAGTTCTTGAATGTTGAGTTTGGTCTAGAATGACCATTCATTCGCTTCCCGAGGCTTCCGGTTCAATCCTGAGGCCCGTTGTAGAATTTGGCTAAAAATGGCATTTGGGTGTGGGACCCACTTTCAGTAAAAATGACCTCGATGGTAATTCCGACTGCGCTATTGAGTCCAGAACGCCAAATTTAGTGGGGTAGCATAGTCCATTTGCGCACACGAGATTCCGAACGAATTCCGAGCAGCACCCCGTCGGAGACTTTAAAAAAATAGGAAAAGATGAAATCTGGTGCAACCCTTTTAGCGACCAGATTTTGGGCTTTTAATGACAAGATTTTGACTTTTTAGCGATCAGATTCGTCTTTTAAAAGCCTCATTTCATTTTTTTGCCCTAATTTTCCATTACGATATCTTGAGCTATAGAGCGTCAAATTGAGTGATTCAAAGCTCTAACTTGTCTAGTTTTTTCGTGGGAACTACGCAGTGGTGTGATCGGAATGTGCTGGGGAAGCTTCGTTTGAGGCGTCTTCTTGGTTTTAGGTGCTATCCTCCTCTTGACTCTTCTCTTAAATGGAAGTTTTGATTTCTTGAGCTATAGAGCTCCGATTTAGGTGATTCAAAGTGTTGGGTATTCGTGTGGATTTTGGGTTCGATGTGGAGTGCTCGGAGAAGTGTGAAGATCGATGTTTTGAGGTAATCTCTGCCCCAAAGGGGCTGCCCTCTTCTTGATTTTCCCCATAAATTGAATTTTCGTTGCATGATTAAATTTCTTTCGTTCCGATCCTCGAATTGTGCCCCACTTTTGAGTAAAAATTCCATATTACGTTTATACCCTTTTTTGCGGTGTCAAATTTGGGGTTTCCATCGCGGGTCCCAAAATCCCACTGTAGGCCTGATTTTGGGTTCAACTCTGAAAATTTTGATTTTGGTGTCAAAACGGTCTTATTAATGTTGTAATTCTATTTTTGATAGTGTGAAAGCGTTCTGAGGTCGTACGGAAGGGAAAGGCTTCGACTATGTGATTTGGAGCGGTCGGCCTAAGGTAGGCTACGATGCCTTCCCTCTCCTTAGATTGAACATGATTTAGCATTTGTGTGATTTTGGGGGTAATTGGTTGTTGAGCATGCTAAATTCCTAGAAACCATGACTTAGGCTCTAATTTCGGGTACTCCGGGTTACTGAAGCATGTCTAATGTTATTATTAATCATCTGTACCTTCTGGTGCACCCTTTTTATGGCTTGTGTGTATATTTGAAAGCATGTTTGGCCTTAGTCTAGGCTTAGACTAGTGATTGCAATAGACTTGCGTATTTTAGAGCCTTAGGCCTTGAAACCTCTCCGACGTCGCTTCAGACGACTTAGCTCCCTATAGACTGATATAGCAGACTTGAGTCTGATAGTCTGAGCCTTAGCCAGGCAGTAACACCGCTCTTGGAACCTTATATCCATAATTCCTTGTCTCGTCGATTTCGATGTATTGGAATTCTTGGTTTGGAAGCTACTCGATGATTCTTGTTGGATATGGTTCGGGATGGAGTGATTTATTGATGGCACTCGGTTTGGGGGTACTCCCTATGACGCTCGGTTGATTGCTGATCCTATTTCTAACCATCTTGCCTCTACTCTAGTTTATGTCCACGATTATCCTTAACCTCGGTTCTAGTTCTTGGTCATATTTTATATGGTTCAAGTCCATGATTATCCTTAACCTCGGTTCAAGTCCTTGGTCATATTTTATGTGGTTCAAGTCCACGATTATCCTTAGCCTTTGTTCAAGTCCTAGGTTACTCCAAATCTCGGTTCAAATCCTTGATTCTTCATCTTCATTCGGTTCAAGTCCTTATTTCCCTATTAGCTATGGGTAAGCTTCGGGCACATGGATTAGTTCAATTTAAGTCCGGGAAGTTGTGGTAAACTTGGAAACTTCATCGCATCCTCTTACTTCATTTCAACTCTCCCTTCTTTGCATCTGTCGGGCTTATGGGAGTCCGTTTAAGTTTTACTTTCATATTGTGCACGAGCGTACCCACCGGGTTTATGGGAGCCCGATTGGATTTAGTTAGCTACTTTCCTTCTCTTTGTGTGTGATTACGCTCGTGTGCATACCTATTAGATGTTCCCTCCTGCTTATATCTGTTAGTATGTTAGATTCTCGCATTTCATATTACTTTTGCTTTTCTTTCTCAGTCGGCCTATGATGCTTACTAGGTACCTGTTGTTTTGGTACTCTTACTACACTCTACATTTGTTTTCGTGATGCAGTGTAACGCCCCGAAAACTAGTAAGTTGAACTAGTGAGTTCTAGAGCTTTTTGTAAGAGT
The DNA here is from genome assembly GCF_000226075.1 of Solanum tuberosum. NCBI lineage: Eukaryota > Viridiplantae > Streptophyta > Magnoliopsida > Solanales > Solanaceae > Solanum > Solanum tuberosum. The sequence continues at coordinate 348,188 of NW_006239022.1, forward strand.
TTTGGAGTGTGGTATGAGGATTAAAAATCACAAAATGACTCCCGTACTTAGAATGGAGGTTTTAGGAGATAAACGTCGAGGTACGACCCCCCAAGGACCAACCAAAGGGATCCTTGAGGACGACCCCAAAGCAGCCCCCAAAACTGCCAAATTGCAGCCACCCACGATTGCCATCTACTGGCCGTGGATGGACCCACGCCCCGTGGGTTGGGGTCGTGGGTCAAGGCTGAAGTTCCCTTGCAATTTTCATGCTGCAGACCCCACCTACGACTTGCCAGCACGAGCCGTGAACCCACCCACGGTTCGTAGGTTAACACAGTTTTTAGGTTTTAGTTTTGTGTTAGGGGTTTGGGGGTTAAGTTAGTAATTAATTAGGGGTTAATGTAGGTCGGTTAGTTAGTTATATAGCCACCTATAAATACTTAATAGACCCCTAAACTAATTCATTTAAGTCATTCATCTACGAACCCCAAATTCTCTCCAAAAATCTTCTCTCTAGAAGTGAAGAAGAAGAAAAGAGAAGAGGGCAGCAACCTAGGTCGAATTTCCCCAATTGATTCAAGATTTTTTAGGGATTTTAAAAGAGGTATGTTAGCTTAATCATCTATGGGTTCTTCCACCCATAGAACCCCCTTAGTTTCCCCCAATTGTGAAGTCAAAAACCCAATTTTAGCTAGGGTTCTTCTTACACTGTGGGTAGGGTTTGGGTATGATTCCAATCTAGTGGATAATACCCAATTATGATTGATTTAGCTTTGTTTAGTGATATTATGATGATTTAATGTGATTTCTATGGTAAACCCTAGTCTAAATTGATGGATGTGATATTTGTGGGTTTATGCCATTAGAGGTGAAATTGAAGGTCCATAGGTGATCTTCCTAAAATCAATGTCATGTGTAGTAATTGTTCAAAGTTAGTAACATATAATCATGAATTGAACTAGACCTTATTGAATATGATTGAATCTTGACATGTAAAGTTGAATTTGAACCTTTATGATCAATTTGTGACTAGAATCACCTAGTAATGAAAGATGTGATCAAAATACCTGAAACCTAGGTATAAAGAAGAGATTTAGAAAGAAACCTTGAGAGTAAGGTTTGTGATCATAATAGCTAGGGCTTTAGGGTGAAGCTAATGTGATTAACTAGATATGTTAAGGCTTTGAGAGTAAAGTCTAAACGAGAACAAAAGTCTAATAGGTTCGTTTGTGGTGAAAGGCCTATACTCACCTAACCTACCTTATGAATGCTTGAAAGTTGAAAGTGATAGAATCACTTGAACATGAATTGATTGTCAAAGACATTCTTCCATGAGAGATGAGTGTTAAGTAAGGCTTAAAAAGTAAATCTTAGGGCTTATGCTTGGCCTCAAGTGGATATAGAAGATGAGATGGAGTGTCACACAAGGTAGGGTTCGAGCTCCAAGTAGAAAGGAGAACCACACCTAGTTGATGTGAGGACTATCCAAGTAAAGGGTAAACTCTTACGTAGTAGAGTGTGGGTTTTTGCCAAAGTTAGGTCTCATGAGATGGGAGTCTTCACATGAGTTGAGTCAAGGTTCCTAGTAGAAATCTCCATATCCAATGAACTAAGACATGCTTGAAGAAGTATCTCATAGTGTTCTAAAGCATAATTGAACTAACACTTACTTAATGAAGTACCTCATAGTGTTCAAGAGTGTAAATGGACTTAGACATTCTTAAGGCAGTATCTCATAGGGTCCATGAGAAAAAGGAACTTAGACATACTTAATAAAGTATCTCATAGTGTTCAAAGTATAAATGGATTAGACATGCTGTTGCGTCCAAAAGCACACGCAAGTGCACGTGGTCACTCAAATAGTACATCGACTCTTTCGAGCCGGATTATCGAACCTAAGGGACTTTAAATCAACAAATAACAACTTTGTTATGTCTAAAATAAATTTACTTATGTGACAAACAATTTTAGAAATTTGATTATAATTACTAAGTTGAACAACCTCAAAAATTAAGTACTACAATCAAACAGTTTCAAACAAGAGAATTTCACAATATGGGAAAGTAATCCAGGGTAGCAACATAACCCGATTTCCGGCATAATATTAATTTATCCTAGCATTCGACAGGCTAACCTCATTATGGATTTTCAAGGTTCATTTTATGATCATGATCTCCCGACCTCTAATCGCCTACCACCATCGACAGCCTAACTACATCGTTGAGCGGGGATAGGCATGAACCAATGGCAGAGCATTAAGCTATCATCTTGCATATTAATGAAGCGCGGTATATAGGTATAAGACCATCTTCTATACGAAACACTCTAACTTTACTCTAGAATGAACACACTCCCCACATTCTTTGGTCTATCCCTCTATTCATCTTCTGAGTTCAAGAGCAGTACAACAAGTTTATTTTAATGTTGATCATGCATTAAAATAGTTAAACAAGAATGTAAGCATAAATCACAAGAAAACCCATCTCATGCTAGAAACAAATACTAATATACCATTAATCGTAGCCACAACCCTAGAATAAGGGAATTTATCTACTCATAGATCAAAAGATCATCAAGTAATGTTTATGGATCATAAAAGGGTTTACCAAAATGAAGAAGTAGAAGAAAAGCCCTAGAAAGTGTTAGCCAAATCCCCCAAATCGAGCTGCTCTCGTCTTTTAAAACTGGATAATAATAAAAATAACACACTTAAACTATTTATAGTTTAAAATAAAATACGTGGCCAATTTTTGGTGTCCAGGTCCGCGACACGGACCTGTTTCCTCGTCTATAGTTGCACACAGAGGAAACCTCTCCGCGATGCGCTCCCATCGCGCACTCCACTGTTAACTGGAATTTCTTTTCTACACACGCTTATTAGCTCCGTGACGCGGAGTTGTTCCCTCGTAGTGTATTCTCCAACTTCTTGGCCCTTTTTCTCTGCAACTTCGTCTTCTATTTTCCAACTTTTGACCAGGTTCCCTATTTTGGCTCGTTCTTCTTTGCTTTTCACCGTGAAACATCTAATCATATTGGTTAGAAAAAGCGACATCAAAAGACTCTCAAAACTTAATTTTGACAACGAAAAATGCTCTCAACTTAGCTATATATATGGGATAAATTGGTTATTAGGCACATAAATACGCCCAAGATCACATGCTTAAATAAGTATCTCATAGGATCCATGTTAAGAATGAACCTAGACATGCTAAAAATAGAATCTCATAGGGTTCAAGCTATTAATGAACTAAGATGTGCTTAAGAGAGTACCTCATAGTGTTCTAAAGTTAAAGAGAGGAACTAGGTTCCAAATAAAGAAGTATTAGTAAGAAGACCTAAAAGTAGTACTTAGCATGAGTAGTATTATGGGGTGCTACTCATGCATTGCACAAGTATGACTTAGGTTTGTTAAAAGAAGAGAATTGAGATAGGGTTGTGCAATATTTGCCTTCCAAGATATGATTGACTAAAGGTGAGAGATTCCCTTAGTTATGAAAGTTAAGCTAATAATGAGGCCAAGGAGGGTGAATATGACTAGGATGACTTCAAGGTTATGCTTAGTGTGAAGGGTAGTATGGGATGCCTTTCATGCATTGCACATGTGTGCTTTGAGGTTACCTAGAAGTATGGTGCCCTTATGGTATAGAAGCTTAAAAGACTTGACCATGTATATAGACTATGATTAAGATGACCAAAAAGGGATACTTGGCTTGGGTGGTGTTATGGGATGCTATTCATGCTTTGCACTTGTAGTCTTTTGAGGTTACTTGAGAATGGTTCTATTATGGTATAGATGACTAAGAGTCAATTCTGCTTATTATGATTATGACTTAATTATCTCTTATGCTCATTAACTATGTCTTATGTTGACTTATGATTATATGATGCTTATGTTGGAGATTATGCTATGCCTATGATGATTATGCTATGACTATGCTATTATCTCTTATGCTTATGTCTTATGTTGACTAACCATTTTGGGATGCTCTTTTGATGTTGTGCTAGCTTTCATACTTGGTACATTTTGTACTAACGCATATTGCCTACATTCTAATCAAATGTAGGGTTTCGGAGATTGAGTTCCCTTAAAGGCTAGGTTTCTAAGAAGCAAGAAGAGTTGAAGATCTTAGTGAGTCCTCATAGCTTCGAGGACAACACCCACATTTCCTTATGTCTTTTATTTTCATGTTGAGACTATTGTATGGGTTGTGTCCCAAGAGTTTATTCTAAAAGTTGTATTAGATGATTTGAGACAAAGTATAGAGAGACTTCCGCTTGTTTTTATGAAAATGATTTCGATTATAAAAGTTTTAAATTTTCCCGTATTTTCTATTATCTTATGTTCATGATATGCTAAGGGCTTGTATGAGACCCCTTCAGGGTAAAGTACACCGTGTGACTTCTAGGGTATACCCCTGGGTCGTGACATGCAGGTCCAAGTACCAGCTATCAACATTGATTTTGAGCCAGCTGTAGTCATATTAGGAGGCGAGGGTGAGCACAAAGCGTCCTGGATTTTCCCGTCTCCTTCTCTATTTATATATTGACTTGTCTTTTGCTTTTTGAGACAGTTTTGTTTCTGTGGTCCACTTTTGGGACTTGTACTCATTTTGTTAGTAACTCTGTACTTGTGACTTCTAGGTTCTGAGAGGGATCTTTTATTTGTATATAGTTTTGGCTTGCTTCTGCCCTTCCATTTGTGATTCCTGTTGTTATTATTATTGTGTTGTTGGGCTTAGTTTTCTACCCTCAATCTCATTACTAGTTGTTTCGGGATACGGGTTGGCTTGCCTACTGGTGGGTTATAGTAGGCGCCATCATGACTCGAGGAATCGGGTCGTGACTAGTTTGTATTAGAGCCCCAGGTTCATCGATATCACTGGTACAAAGCTAACGTCTAATAGAGTCCTGCGGATCGGTGCAGAGACATCCGTGACTTATCTTTGGGAGGCTATAGGATGTCGTTAGGCAGATTCCCTGTTTTGTATCATTTTCGTGCATCGTATATCCAAATTGGTTTCATGGAATCTCATTTGTTTCACCTATTCACAGGATGGCTCGTACGCGCGCAGGAGCGGCCAGGGGTGATGCTTCCTGGACCGTGGATAGAGGCCAACCTAGAGGTTGAGGCAGGGTTGCAGCACCAGCCCGAGATAGAGAGAGGACTCTAGAGCCGAATGTGGAGCTTCAGGTAGATCATGTTCCTCCTTAGCCAGTGGGACCAGGACCAGCCCAGCCACCACCCGCACCAGTCGCCGCTCCTGACCTACAGGCGATGCTCGCCCAAATTTTAGCGGCCATAGGGGGTATACAATAGCAGGCTCCAGCACCAGCTCCAGTTCCGACACCGCAGGGTCAGCCTGGCCCAGCGGCTCCAGAGGTTCAGCAGCCACCGGCACTAGCCGCAGT
>NW_006239022.1:353730-378639 GCF_000226075.1 Solanum tuberosum
CAGCCACCGGCACTAGCCGCAGTCAACTGGGTGTTTTAGATGAGGTCATGCCACTACGAGACCAGAAGATGCTCGGGGGGTTTCTGAGATTTTCACCGTGAGGTTTTCTAGGGCTGTTGGAGAGGATGCCCATGAGTTCCTTAGTACTTGCTCGGAAAGGCTACATACTTTGGGTCTGGTAGAGGCGAGAGGGGCCGACTTCACCGCTTATCAGCTACATGGGCCTGCCAGACGGTGGTGGCGTTCTTACTTGGAGACCAGACCAGCTAGGTCCCCATCGGTATCTTGCGCAGAGTTCTCTGAGGCATTCTTGGCTCGGTTTATCCCGCAAAATGTCAGCGATTGGCTTCGTCATGACTTTTCAAGGTTGGAGCAAGGCTCCATGACTGTGTCTGAGTATGAGGACAGATTCCACAAGCTCTCCCGTCATGCTACTATGATCTTACCGACGGAGGAGGAGAGGGTTCGGTGTTTTGTTAGAGGATTGATGTTGCAGCTGCGCATAGAGACCCAGTCCATGGTTTCAGCGGGCCGTTCCTTTCTTGATGTTGTGGACCACGCTCGCACACTTGAGCAGCTTAGTTGCGAGGCCCAACGGGGTACCGGCAAGAGGGCCAAACAGGATGATAGTCACAGTGGGCCCCGTTTTAGGCCTAGAGAGTCACATGACAGGCCCCACCAGAGGTTCCAGCAGGGTCAGTCCAGTCACCCGTTTCAGGCATCGCCTCATGCTAGAGAGAGTGACCAGCACCGTCAGGTTGGCTCTACTGCCGGTTCGAGTCAGGGCTAAGGTGATACTCAGTCGTGTTCTTTAGGGTGGGGAGGCCGACCTCCAGTTACGAGCAGACCACCACAGGGTTGTTATGACTGCAGGAAGATCGATCATTGGTCCACAGAGTGTCCTCTCTGTAGGTCAGCTGCACCAGTTCCACAGCCAGCTAGATCCGCACCAGCAACAACACCTCCAGCTAGAGGAGGTCAGGATCAAGATCGTCAGGGTGGTCATCAGGGTGTACGGGTAGGTCTCCGGGGAGGAAGGATAGGTGGCAGAGTTGATGCACGGGGTAGAGGCGCCCAGAGTCACTTTTATCCAGCTCCAGCTAGAGCATAGGCCGAGGTTTTGGATGATGTGATTACAAGTACGATACTTTTATGTCATCAGCCCGCCTCATCTTTATTTGATCCAGGCTCCTCTTATTCTTATGTTTCTATTTATTATGCTAATCGATTGCGTATGATCCCTGAGACCTTAGTGGCGTCGTTATGTGTATTGATTGCAGGTAACTGAACAAGGTGACGGTGAAGAACCGTTACCCCATGCTTCACATTGATGACCTATTTGACCATCTTCTGGGTGTCGAGGTGTTTTCTAAGATCAATTTGAGATCAGGTTACCACCAGTATCCCTAACCCACATATAGGACTCGTTACGACCATTATGAGTTCCTAGTAATGGATTTTGGGTTGACTAATCCCCCTGCTACCTTCATGGACTTGATGACTTGTCTATTTAGGTCGTACCTTGACTCCTTTGTTAAAGTCTTCATTGGTGATATATCCAGACTTTGAGAGATCATCGACTTTATGCCAAGTTCTCAAAGTGCGACTTTTGGCTTAAGTTTGTAGCATTCTTGGGGCACGTGTGTCTAATGATGGAATTATGGTGGATCCGACAAAGATTGAGACTATCCATGACTGGGCCAGGCCCACCTCTGTGACTAAGATTCGTAGCTTTTTTCGGATTGGCAGGGTACTACAGGCGTCTTTTGAGGGCTTTTCTACTATAGCGGCACCTTCGACTCGGTTGACTCGCCAGGATGTTCCCTTTGAGTGGTTGGAGGAGTGTGAGAGGAACATTCTAAGGCTCAAGGAGTTGCTTACCACCGCTCCTATATTGACTTTTCCAGTTGAGAACGAGTCATTCACGATTTATTGTGACGCATGCGATGTTGGTTTGGGTTGTGTTTTGATGCAGCTGGGTCGGGTTATTGCTTATGCGTCGAGGCAACTTAAGTTGCATGCGCGCAACTACCCCACTCATGACTTAGAGTTGGTGGCGCTAGTTTACGCGCTTATGATTTGGAGGCACTACCTATGTGGAGTGCGTTGTGAGATCTACACTGACCACCGGAGCCTTTAGTACATTATGAGCCAGAGGGATGTTAATTCGAGGCAGCGCCGTTGGATTGAGCTTCTGAAGGACTATGCCCTCTTTATTCTCTACCATCCGGGCAAGGTGAATGTAGTAGCGGACGCCTTGAGCCGGAAAGCAGTGAGTATGGGTAGTCTAGCCTTCCTTTTTGTTTCGGAGCGTCCTTTGGCTTTGGACATCCAGTCCTTAGCCAACTTGATGATCCAACTTGATATTTCAGATTCTAGACGAGTGTTAGCTCATGTGGGGGTTCAGTCATCTTTGTTAGATCGGATCTGTGGGTGACAGTTTGAGGATTAATCTTTGGTGGCAATCAGAGATAGAGTATTAGTAGGCGATGTTGGGTCGGCTACATTAGATACAGATGGGGTATTGAGGTTTGCCGGCCAATTATGTGCTCTAAGATTTGGGGGTTTGATTCAATTGATCCTTAGCAAGGCCCATGATTCCAGATATTTCATCCATCCGGGTACCGTTAAGATGTATAGTGACTTAAGAAAGCATTACCGGTGGATCGGTATGAGGAGAGATATCTCAGACTATGTGTCATGTTGTCTGTGTTGCCAGCAGGTGAAGGCCAAGCATTTGAGTCCTGGTGGTGAGTTTCAGAGATTACCCATTCCAGAGTGGAAGTGGGAGCGTATCACCATGGACTTCGTTGTGGGTTTGCCTAGGACTTCCAGGGGTGGTGACAACATTTGGGTCATCATGGATCGATTGACGAAGTTAGCACACATCCTTCCCGTTGATTCTTCCTTCAGTGCCTAGATATTGGCTCGTATCTACATTCGAGAGGTGGTTCATCTTCATGGTGTGCTTGTTTCTATCATTTCAGACCGGGGTTCACAGTTTACCTCTAGCTTTTGGAGGGTATTTTAGGAGGAGTTGGGCACTTGTGTCGACCTTAGAACAACATTTCATCTGTAGACAGATGGCTAGTCGGAGCGCACTATTCAGGTTCTTGAGGATATGTTGCGGGTCTCAAAAAAATTTAAACGATCAAAAACCTCAAAAGATTTTTAAATGTCCGAAAGATATAAAAATCAAGAAAAGTAGATCAAAACACCTCATAAAATTCTCAAACTACACCAATGACATTAGAATATCAAAACAAAAAGATGATCAAAATTTTACTATTTTTCGTAACTCTTTGAAAAAAAACAAAAAAATTAATTTTTCCTCGTAGATGTACGAAACATATAAAAATAAAGAAAAGTACATCAAAACACCTCAAAATATTCTCAAACTGCACCAATGAACTTGGAATATCGAGAACAAAAAAATGATCAAAATTTTATTCTTTTTCATAACTTTCCGAAAAATAACAAAAAAAAAATAAATTCCTCATAAACGTACGAAACATATACATATCAAGAAAACTACATCAAAACATCTCAAAAAAATCTCAAACTACACCAATGACCTTTGAATATCGAAACCAAACAATGATCAAATTTTATTTTATTTTCGTAACTTTCTGAAAAATAACAAAAAGTTTAATTTTTACAGGTAAATGTACAAACATATAAAAATCAAGAAAAGTACATCAAAACGTTTCAAAAAAAATTCAAACTTCACCAATGACCTTAGAATATCCAAACAAAAAAATGATAAAAATTTTACTCTTTTTTGTAGCTGTACAAAAAAAATAACAAAAAAACTATTTTTTCCTCGTAAATGAGTGAAACGTATAAAAATCAAGAAAAGTACATCAAAACACCTCAAAAAATTCTCAACATACACCAATGACCTTAAAAATATCGAAGAAAAGAATTATCAAATTTTTACTCTTTTTCATAACAGTCCGAAAAATAACAAAAAAAATATTTTTCCTCGTAAATGTACAAACATATAAAAATCAAGAAAAGCACATCAAAACAATTAAAATATTCTCAAACTGCACAAATGACCTTAGAATATCGAAACAAAAAATAAGAAAAAATTTACACTTTTTCGTAACTGTACAAAATATAACAAAAAAAAAAAAATTCTCTCGTAAATGTACGAAATATATAAAAATCAAGAAAAGTTCATGAAAATACGTAAAAAAATTCTCAAACTGCACCAATGACCTTAGAATATCGAAACAAAAAGTGGATCAAAACTTTACACTTTTTCGTAACTGCCTGAAAAAATACAAAAAAAATATTTTTTCCTCGAAAATGTCCGAAAGATATAAAGATCAAGAAAAATACATAAAACACCTCAAAAAATTCTCAAACTTCACCAATGACTTTAGAATATTGAATTGAAGAAGTGATCAAAGTTTTACATTTTTTTCGTAATTCTTCGAAAAATAACAAAAAAAATTGATTTTTCCTCGTAAATGTATGACACAAAAAAAATCAAGAAAAGTATATATCAAAACACCTCAAAAAAATCTCAAACTTCCCCAATGACCTTAGAATATCGAAACAAAAAAATGATCAAAATTTTACGCTTTTTCGTAATTGTCTGAAAAATAATAAAAAGTTTATTTTTTCCTCGTAAATGTACGAAACATATAATAAATCTAGAAAAGTACATCAAAACACCTCAAAAAAACTCAAACTGCACCAATGACCTTAGATTATCGAAACAAAAAAATGATCGAAATTTTACTCTTTGACGTAACTGTCCGAAAAATTACAAAAAAATTTTTACTGGTAAATGTACGAAACATAAAAAAATCAAGAAAAGTACATCAAAACACCTCAAAAAATTCTCAAACTGCACCACTGACCTTAGATTATTGAAACAAAAAATGATAAAAAATTTACTCATTTTCGTGTCTACCCGAAAAATAACAAAATATTAAAGTTTTCCTCGTAAATTTCCGAAAGATATAAAAATCAAGAAAAGTACATCAAAACACCTCAAAAGAGTCTCAAACTACATCAAAGACCTTAGAATTTTGAAACAAAAAAATGATCAAAATTTTACTCTTTCTCATAAGTGTTCGAAAAATAAAATAAAAATATTTTTCTTCAAAAATGTCCTAAACATATAAAAATCAAGAACAATACATCAAAAAACCTCAAAAGAATTCTCAAACTGCACCAATGACCTTAAAATATCGAAACAAAAAAATGTTCAAAATTTTACTCTCTTTCGTAATTGTCCAAAAAATAACAAATTAAATAAATGTTCATCGTAAATGTACGAAACATATAAAAATAAAGAAAATTACATCACAACACCTCAAAATTCTCTAACTTCACCAATGACCTTAGAATATCGAAAGAAAAGAATGATCAAAATTTTACACTTTTGTTACAGTACGAAAAATGAAAAAAAATTAATTTTTTCCTCCTAAATAAATACGAAACATATAAGAATTAAGAAAAATACATCAAAACAGCTCAAACAATTCTCAAACTGCACCACTGATCTTAGATTATCAAAACAAGAAAACGATCAAAATTTTACTCTTTTTTGTTATTGTACGAAAAATAACAAAAAATTAACTTTTTCCTCGTAAATGTACGAAACATATAAAAATCAAGAAAAATACATCAAAACACCTCAAAATATTTTCAAACTTCACCAATGACTTTAGAATATCAAAAAAAAAAATGATCATAATTTTCAACATTTTCGTAACTGTCCAAAAAATAACCAAAAAATATATTTTTCTTCTTAAATGTATGAAACATATAAAAAAAAAAAGTACATCAAAACACGTCAACTAATCCTTAAACTGCACCAATAACCTTAGAATATCGAAAAAAATGATAAAAATTTTAGTCTTGTTTTGTATCTGTCCAAAAAATAACAAAAGAAATTATTTTTTCCTCACAAATGTCTGAAAGACAAAAAACATCAAGAAAAGTAAATCAAAACACCTCAAAACATTCTCAAATAACACCAATGACCTTAGAATATCGAAAATAAAAAATGATCAAAACTTTTCCCTTTTTCATAACTGTCCGAAAAATAAAAAAAAAATTATTTTTTCCTCGTACATGTTCGGAAGATATAAAATCAAGAAAAGTACATCAAAACACCACAAAAAAATTCTTCAACAGCACCAATGACCCAAGAATATCGAAACAAAAATATGATAAAATTTTACACTTTTTTGTAACTGTCTGAAAAATTACAAAAGAAATTAATTTTTCTTGTAAATGACCGAAAAATTTAAAAATCAAGTAAATTACATCTAAACACCTCAAAAAATTCTCAAACTGCACCAATGACTTTAGAATATCGAAACTAAAAATGAAAAAAAAAACATGACTCATTTTAGTGACTATCCGAAAAATAACAAAACAATTAATTTTTCCTCGTAAATGTACGTAACATATTAAAATCAATAAAAGTACATCAAAACAGCACAAAAAATTCTCAAACTGCACCAATGACCTTAGAATATCGAAATAATAAGATGATCAAAATTTGACTCTTTTTCGTAACTGCCCAAAAAATAACAAGAAATCTAAATTTTTCTCGTAAATGTATGAAACACATAAAAATCAAGAAAATTACATCAAAACACCTAAAAAAAATCTCAAATTGCACCAATGACCTTAGAATATCGAAACAAAAAAGTGATCAAAATTTTACTCTTTTTTGTTATTGTTCGAAAAATAACAAAAAAATTAATTTTACCTCGTAAATGTACGAAACATAAAAATCAAGAAAAGTACATCAAAACACCTCAAAATATTCTCAAACTTCACCAATGACTTTAGAATATTGAAACAAAAAAGTAATCAATTTTTTCTCTTTTACGTATATGTCAGAAAAATAACAAAAAAAATAAATTTTCTTAGTAAATGTACAGAACATATAAAAATCAAGAAAACTACATCAAAACACCTCAAAAATTTCTCAAACTGCACCAATGACCTTAGTATATCGAAACAAACAAAATGATCAAAATTTTACTTTTCTTCGTTACTGTATGAATTATAACAAAAAAATTATTTTTTCTTCGTAAATGTACGAAATATATAAAAATCAAGAAAAGAAATCAAAATACCTTACAAAATTCTGAAATTGCACCAATGACCTTAGAATATCGAAACAAAAAAATGATCAAAATTTTACTATTGTTTGTAACTGTCTGAAAAGTAACAAAAAATATAAATTTTCCTCGTAAATATATGAAACATATAAAAATCGAGAAAAGTACAACAAACACCTCAAAAATTTCTCAAACTGCACCAATGACTTTAGAATATCGAAACAAAAATTGATAAAAATAGTACACTTTCTCGTAACTTTCCGAAAAATAACAAAAAATGTAATTTTTCATCATAAATGTTTGAAATATATAAAAACAAAGAAAAGTACATCAAAACACCTCAAAAAATTCTCAAACTGAACCAATGACCATAGAATATCGAAAAAAAAAATGATCAAAATTTTACTCTTTTTTGTTGAAAAATAACAAAAAATAATTTTTTCCTCGTAAATGTACGAAAGATATAAAAATCAAGAAAAGTACATCAAAATATTTTAAAACTTCACCAATGACTTTAGAATATCGAAACAAAAGAATGATCAAAATTTTATTCTTTTTCGTAAGTGTCAGAAAAATAACAAAAAAATATTTTTTCTTTGTAAATGTACGAAACAAATAAAAATCAAGAAAAGTACATCAAAACACGTCAACTATTTCTTAAACTGCACCAATGACAATAAAATATAGAAAAAAATGATAAAAAATTTAAGACTTTTTTGTAACTGTCCAAAAAATAACAAAAAAAAATTTCCTCATAAATGTCCTGAAGACATAAAAATCAAGAAAAGTACATCAAAACACCTCAAAACATTCTCAAAGAGTAGCAATGACCTAGGATATTGAAACAAAAAAATGATCAATTTTTTTTTCTTTGTCGTAATTGTCTGAAAAATAAATAAAAATTTAGTTTTTCCTGGTAAATGTTCGAAAGATATAAAATTAAGAAAAGTACATCAAAACACCTCTAAAAATTGTCAAACTTCACCAATGACCTTAGAATATCGAAACAAAAAAATTATCAAAATTTTACTTTTTTCGTAACTGTCCAAAAAATTACAAAAAAAACTAATTTTTAGTCGTAAATGTACGAAACATATAAAAATCAAGAAAAGTACATCAAAACACCTCAAAAAAAATCTCAAATTGAACCAATGACCTTAGAATATTGAGATAAAAAATGATTAAAAAAATTGACTCATTTTCATGAAGGTCCAAAAAATAACAAAAAATTTAATTTTTCGTCGTCAATGTCCGTAAGATATAAAAATCAAGAAAAATACATCAAAACACATCAAAAAAGTCTCAAACTTCATCAATGACCTTAGAATATTGAAACAAAAAAAATGAACAAAATTTTACACTTTTTCGTAAGAGTCCGAAAATAAAAAAATAATTTTTCCTCATAAATGTACGAAACATATAAAAATCAATAAAAGTACATCAAAATACCTCAAAAAATTCTCAAACTGCACCAATGACCTTAGAATATCGAAACTAAAAAAAAAGATCAAAATTTAACTCTTTTTTGTAATTGACCGAAAAATAACAAATAAATTATTTTTAACTCGTAAATGTTCGAAAGATATAAAAATCAAGAAAGTACATCAAAATACCTAAAAAAATTCTCAATCTGCAGCATTGACCATGAAATATCAAAACAAAAAAATGATCAAAATATTAATCTTTTTAATATTACTCTTTTTTGTAACTGTCTGAAAAATAACAAAAAAATTAATTTTTCCTCCTAAATGTCTAAAAGACATAAATATCAAGAAGTACATCAAAACACCTCAAAAAATTCTCAAACTACACCAATGACGTTAGAATATCGAAACAAAAAATTGACCAAAATTTTACTCTGTTACGTAATAGTCCGAAAAATAACAACAAAAATATTTTTCCTTGTAAATATACGAAAAATAAAAAAGTCATGAAAAGTATATCAAAACACCTCAAAATATTCTCAAACTACACCCATGACCTTAGAATATCAAAACAAAAGAATGATAATAATTTTACTCTTTTTCGTAACTTTCTGAAATATAACAATAAATTTAATATTTTCCTCGTAAATGTACGAAACATATAAAAATCAATAAAACTACATCCAAACACCTCAAAAAATTCTAAACCTTCACCAACAACCTTAGAATATTGGAATAAAAAAGTGATCAAAATTTAAATCTTTTTCGTTACTGTCTGAAAAGGAACAAAATTTAATTTTACCTCATAAATGTATGAAATATATACAAATCAAGAAAAATACATCAAAACGACTCAAAAATTTCTCAAACTGCACCAATGACCTTAGAATATCAGACAAAAGAATGATCAAAGTTTTACTCTTTTTCATAATAGTCCGAAAAATAACAAAAAACTAATTTTTCCTCGTAAATGTACAAAATATATAAAAATCAAGAAAGGTACATCAAAACACCTCAAAAATACTCAAACTGCACCAATGACCTTAGAATATCATAATAATAAAATGATCAAAATTTTACCCTTTTTCGTTACTGTCCGAAAAATAACAAAAAAAACAATTTTTCCTCGTAAATGTCCGAAAGACATAAAAATCAAGAAAAGTACAACAAAACACCTCAAAAAATTCTCAAAAAACACCATTGACCTTAGAATATCGAACCAAAAAATGATCAAAATTTACACTTTTTCATAATTGTCCGAAAAATAACAAAAAATTTAATTTGTCCACATAAATGTTCGAAAGATATAAAAATCAAGAAAAGTATATCAAAACACATAAAAAAAAGTCTGAAATTGCACCAATGACCTTAGAATATCGAAAAAAAAGGTGATAAAAGAATTGACACAATTTCGTGATTGTCCGAAAAATAACAAAAAAATTATTTTTTCCTCGTAAATGTTCGAAAGATATAAAATTCAAGAAAAGTACATCAAAACACATAAAAAAAAGTCTGAAATTGCACCAATGACCTTAGAATATCGAAAAAAAAAGTGATAAAAGAATTGACACAATTTCGTGATTGTCCGAAAAATAACAAAAAAAATATTTTTTCCTCGTAAATGTTCGAAAGATATAAAATTTAAGAAAAGTACATCAAAACACATAAAAAAAAGTCTGAAACTTCACCAATGACCTTAGAATATCGAAACAAAAATATGATCAAAATTTTACTTCTATTCGTAACTGTTCGAAAAATTACAAAAAAATAATTTTTTCTCGTAAATATCTGAAAGATATAAAGATCAAGAAAAGTACATCAAAACACCTCAAAAAATTCTCAAACTTCACCAATGCCTTAGGATATTGAAACAAAAAATTGATCAAAATTTTACACTTTTTTTGTAACTTTTCGAAAAATAACAAAAAAATTATTTTTTCCTCGTAAATGCATGAAACATAAAAAAACCAGGAAAAGTACATAAAAACACTTCAAAAATTTCTCAAACTGCACCAATGACTATAGAATATCGAAAGAAAAAGATAATCATAATTTTACTCTTATTCATAACTGTCAATAAATAAACAAAAAAAATTATTTTTCCTCGTAAATGTCCGAAAGATATAAAATAAAAAGTAAATCAAAACACCTCAAAAAATTCTCAATCTGCACCAATGACCATAGAATATCGAAATAAAAAAATAATCAAAATTTTACTCTTTTTTGATACTGTCTGAAAAATAAAAAAAATTATTTTTTCCTCATAACTATTAAGAAATGTACATCCAAACAACTCAAAAAATACTAAAACTGCACCAATGACCAAAGAATATTGAAACAAAAAATGATCAATTTTTTTCTAATTGTCGTAAATGTCTGAAAAATAACAAAAAATTAGTTTTTCCTCGAAAATGTACAAACATATAAAAATCAAGAAAAGTACATCAAAACACCTTAAAAAATTCTTAAACTACACCAATGACCTATGAATAACGAAACAAAAAATAATTAAAATTTTACTCATTTTTTGTAAATGTCCGTAAAATAACAAAAAATTAGTTTTTCATCGTAAATGTACAAAACATACAAAAATCAAGAAAAGTTCATCAAAAACACCTCATAAAGTTCTCAAACTGCACCAATGACCTTAGAGTATTGAAACCAAAGAATCATTAATTTTTTTTTTTCGTAACTGTCTGAAAAATAACAAAAAGTTCAATTTTTACTCGTAAATGTACGAAACATATAAAAATCAAGGAAAGTACATCAAAACACCTCAAAAAATTCTCAAACAGCACCAATGACCATAGAATATCGAAACCAAAAAAATGATCAAATTTTACTCTTTTTTGCTGAAAAATAACAAAAAATTAATTTTTTCTCGTAAATGTACAAAATATATAAAAATCCAAAATAATACATCAAAACACCTCAAAAATTATCAAACTACACAAATTAACTTAGAATATCGAAACAAAAAAATGATTAAAATTTTACTCTTTTTCGTAACTGTCCGAAAAATAATTAAAAAATGAATTTTACCTCGTAAATTGCCGAAAGACATAAAAATCAAGAAGAGTACATCAAAACACCTTTAAAAAAAAATTCTCAAACAACACCAATGACCTTAGAATATTGAAATAAAAAAATTATAAAACTTTTACACTTTTTCGTAACTGTCCGAAATATCACAAAAAAATAATTTTTCCTCGTAAATGTTCGAAAGATATAAAAATCAAGAAAAGTAAATAAAAACACATAAAAAAATCTCAAATTGCACCAATGACCATAAAATATCAAAACAAAAAAATTATCAAATTTTACCCTTTTTTGTTGAAAAATAACAAAAAATTAATTTTCTCCTCGTAAATGTACTAAACATATAAAAATCAAGAAAAGTACATCAAAATATTTTCAAACTTCACCAGTGACATTCTAAAACAGCACCAATGACTTCAGAATATCGAAACAAAAAATAATAAAAAAATTGACGCATTTTCGTGACTGTCCAAAAAATAACAAAAATTAATTTTTCCTTGTAAATGTCCGAAAGATATAAAAATCAACAAAAGTACATCAAAACACATCAAAAAGTCTCAAACTTCACCAATGACATTAGAATATCGAAACAAAAAAATGATCAAAATTTTACTCTTATTCATAAGTGTCCGAAAAATAAAAAAATAATTTTTCCTCACAAATGTACGAAACATATAAAACTCAAGAAAAGTACATCAAAATACCTCAAAAAATTCTCAAACTGCACCAATGACCTTAGAATTTCGAAACAAAAAAATGATCAAAATTTAACTCTTTTTCGTAATTGTCCGAAAAATAACAAAAAATATATTTTTTCCTCGTAAATGTTCGAAAGATATAAAAATAAAGAAAGTACATTAAAACAGCTCAAAAAATTCTCAAACTGCACCATTGACTATTGAATATCAAAACAAAAAAATGATCAAAATATTACCCTTTTTTGTAACTGTTCGAAAAATAACTAAAAAATAAATTTTTCCTCATAAATGTCTAAAAGATATAAAAATCAAGAGAAGTACATCAAAACACCTCAAAAAATTCTCAAACTACATCAATGACGTTAGAATATCGAAACAAAAAACTGATCAAAATTTTACTCTGTTACGTAACAGTTCGAAAAATAACAAAAAAATTAATTTTTTCTCGTAATTGTAAGAAACATTAAAATATCACGAAAAGTATATCAAAACACCTCAAAATATTCTCAAACTACACTACTGACCTTAGAATATCAAAACAAAAGAATGATACAAATTTAACTCTTTTTCGTAACTTTCTGAAATATAACAATAAATATAATTTTTTCTCATAAATGTATGAAACATATAAAAATCAATAAAAGTACATCAAAACACCTGAAAAAATTCTAAAACTTCACCAATGACCATAGAATATTGAAACAAAAAATGATCAAAATTTAACTCTTTTTCGTTACTGTCTGAAAAGTAACAAAATTTAATTTTACCTCGTAAATGTACGAAACATATACAAATCAAGAAAAATACATCAAAACACCTCAAAAATTTCTCAAACTACACCAATGACGTTAGAATATTAAACAAAAGAATGATCAAAGTTTTACTCTTTTTCGTAATAGTCCAAAAAATAACAAAAAACTAATTTTTCCTCATAAATGTACGAAAGATACAAAATTCAAGAAAGGTACACAAAAAACACCTCAAAAATTCTCAAACTGCACTAATGACCTTAGAATATCAAAATAATAAAATCAACAAAATTTAACTCTTTTACGTAACAGTCCGAAAAAGAACAAAAAAAATACTTTTTCTTCGTAAATGTCCGAAAGATATAAAAATCAACAAAAGTTTATCAACACCTCAAAAAATTCACAAAATGTACCAATGACCTTAGAATACTGAAACACAAAATGATCAAAATTTTACTCTATTTTGTGACTGACCAAAAATTCCAAAAAAAATTAATTTTTCCTCGTAAATTTACGAAACATAAAAAAATCAAGAAAAGTACATCAAAAGACCTCAAAAAATTCTCAAACTGCACCAATGACCGTAGAATATCAAAACAAATGAATGATCAAAATCTCACTCTTTTTCGTAACTGTCTGAATAAATAAATAAAAATTTATTTTTTCTTCGTAAATGTGAGAAACATATAAAAATCAAGAAAAGTACATCAAAACATCTCAAAAAATTCTCAAACTGCACCAATGACCATAGAATATCGAAACAAAAAAATGATCAAATTTTACTCTTTTTTGTAACTATCTGAAAAATATCAAAAAAATTATTTTTTCTTCGTAAATGTGAGAAACATATAAAAATTAAGAAAAGTACATCAAACAACGTTAAAAAATTCTACAAACTGCACCAATGACCATAGAATATCGAAACAAAAAAATGATCAAATTTTACTCTTTTTGGTTGAAAAATAACAAAAAATTAATTTTTCCTCGTAATTTTTCCTTGATTGATGTTCTCACCTTAAGAGGTGTAGTGAGTTTGAAGAGTTTATACCCGGTGTGGTAGATTCATATGAGACCTTGAGTGATGTGGTAAGGTTGATTGTGAGCAAGAGTGCTTAATGAGGACCTTCCTAGTTTAAAAGCTCCGGTATGTTGATGGTTTCTTGTAAGTTGTGGATGTCTTGATTAAGGCTCCCTTGTGGTGTTCATGTTGACCTTAGTTGGGTTTACTCCTTAGAGTGGGGGATGGTATGTTGAGTAGTAAGGTTGTTGAGAGTTCCGATATACTTACCTCTTCCTTTATGTGCCTATTCAAGCCTAAGACAAAGAGTTCCTTTTTGGCTTGTTTCATGTTTTTGGAGTCATGTGTGACATTATGTTTCCATGTTCTCCTTATATTATGCATGTTCTTGATGAATTCTTGTTTGGATGAGAAAATGAGTTTTCATGATTTATTATTCCTCATGTTGATGTGCATTTAGTTTGAGTTGTCTATATGCTTCATGAGGTTAAATGTTGAACATGCCTAAATGTGTTTCTATGAAGAAGTTGCATAATGTGCTTTAATGAGAGAAATTGCATAAATGTACTTTATTGAAGAGTTGCTTAAACATGTTCTTGAAAGAAGTTGCGTATTGTGTTTCTTTTGAGAAAAATTGCTTAAATGTGCTTAATGATGTTTTGGTGAGCATGATGTGATTTGGAGAAGGAAGTTCCTCCAATGGAATGAAGAATGTGAAGTTTTGATGCATAATGAGTTTGTAGATGTAGTTCCTACTTGCTTTTATTGCATTGAGTTTGTTGATATGGAGTTGATGTTTCCTCCTAGTTTGTGCATTTATATTGATGTTGCATGCATGATTATGGGCTGCTAGTCTTGAGTCGTTACTCCTTAATGTGTTTAAAGTGTCATTTGAGGACGAATGTTCCTAAGTGGGGGATAATGTAACGACCCTAAAAACAAACTAGTGAAACTAGAGCCTAACGTGTGTCCGTTTGTGTGGTCTTGAGTTTTGAAGGTGTTTTGATGTTGTCCCGAGCCATGGTTGAGGTGTTTAGGGGTTAGACGTCAAGGTACGACTCCCCAAGGACCACCCTAAGGGTCCTTGAGGAGAACCCTAAGTCTAAACCCCAAGGAAACCATCAAGTTGGCCAAAACTTGGTGACCTACAGATGGGGTTCAAGCCCCATAGGTGCATCCACGCCTTATGGATGGCCTCCATAGGTCAATAGGCCTAAAACCAACTTGCAGCCCCAAACCATGGACCAGTAGCATGATCCATGAGTGGACTCACGGTCCGTGAGTCCAGGGCGTGAATGGGCACTATTTTTCTGGTGCAGTTTCGGCTAAGCTAGAGGTGACTTGGTAAATTCACCCCAAGTCCTAATTAATATATGGACGATTATTTTAAGTGTTTTAAGGTATTTTAAGAGTATTAAAACATTAAAAATGGTATTTTAGATTTCATTATTTACTTTTCCCCAAATCAAAACTCTTCCCTCCTAACACATTCTCTCTAGAAACTCCATTGGAGTTCAAGGTCAAGTTCAAGCTAGGGTTGGGATTTCTAGGTGTATCTACTTCAATTTAATGGGATTCTTCAAGTATAAGTTATGGTGATCCTTTATCTAGGGTTAGCTTTCACCCTAGAGTCAATTTCAAAGAAGTTTTCAAAGTCTTCAAGTTTCTCAAAAACCTAGATTTCACTCAATCTGATGGGTTCTTGCATCAAACGTTTTCAAATGATAAACTATGATCGTATTGATGTTTAATTGATGATTTAAGATGATTTCACTCCATGAACCCATGATTTCTCTCAATTCCTAAATTTGGCCTTATGAAGTGGGTTTGTTGCTTACGAATGAATGATGATGGATTTATGTGTTGATTGATTTAGATTATTGATTTTCATCATTATCTATGTCTAATTATGGTGAATTGTTGGTGAATTGAGGATTTGTGATCATAACCTTGAAAGGGCAAGTTTGACCTAATTACTTGATGTATTAGAATTGTGATTGAATTGTTGATCCACTTGAAAGGTGGAGGTGTTTACTTCCTATGTATGTTGTGATAATGGACTTGAAGGCATAGTGTGAGGTATTGAAGTATTATCATGATGTTGTATATATGAATGTGTGTGGTCTCAATGAATGAATTATGATATTGTCTAGAAGCTAATTGTGTTAGGATTGAATGTTATCTCTCTATTAACACTCATGAATGTAGATGATGGAATGTGAAGGGTTCTATAATGTAATGTTGAATGAGATCTTTTGAATTGGTAGGTTATCTTGACTTAATGTATTGAATTGGTAGATCTAATGTTGGTAACCTTTTCATGAATGAATGAATGAATAAATGAGTTTAATGATAATGTTAATGAATGTTGAGTCTATTGAAAGGCTATTCTCAATTGTACTCTATTGAATGCTAATAAGGTGTGTTTTGAAAGGATATTCTCGATCTTGCACTAATGAACGATAATGGGATTCTTAGATGAAAGGCTATTTTCATCTTTGAATCTATGAGCTATCCAATGAATGAGTGTTAGGTTGAGATGGATGTCCTCACGTGAGTTGAGGCGGGGTGTCTAGTAACAATCTCTTATCCCCTTAATGTAATGAATGTTAAAATACTCTATGGGAATGTAGGCTAAGCACCGGGAGGATATTTAATGAGATGGAAGCCCTCACGTGAGTTGAGCCGGGGTTTCTAATAGCAATCTCTTGAGATGGATGCCCTCACGTGAGTTGAGGCGGGGTATCTAGTAGCAATCTCCTTGTCCCTTAACTATGTGCCCACTTAGGTCTAGCTAGTGGATCCACTTAAGCTATATACCGGTTTACCTCAGGCAAGTAGACCAACCCTTACGATGTTGGACAGTACATCAAATTCCATGATCTAGCTCTCATGGTCTATGTCGGTTAAACGCTTATTCCCATTATGTGAGATGTGCATTATAGTTTCTTGAGTAGCTCTATGAAGTATGGGTAGTAGTATGGGATGCTATCCATACATGGCACAAGTAGGCTTCAAAAGGGCTATAGTCAGTTCTCTAGGTCTTAATGACTATTGTTTGAAACTCCTCTAAATGATGTTATTGAGAAATGATTGACTCTTATATGTTTAAATGTAAAGATGCATGCTACACCTGGATTGTATTATGAGTTACTTCCTTGTCATGACTTATTGTATATGAATGTGCCTTGTCTATGGTGACTTCAAGGGAGTACTTAGTGTGAGTAGTAGTATGGGATGCTACTTGTACATTGCACAAGTATGACTTAGAGTTGTCTTAGATGTTAGTCTTAATGTGATGATGTGATTCATATATTATTTATGTCTTTTATATGCTTTGGTGCGTAAAGGTGGAAATGATGAGTGGTGAGTTCACTTTTGGTCACCTTAAGGTGGTGCCTTAGTGTGGGTGGATGTATAGGATTCTTCACATACATTGCACAAGGTATAGCTTGAGGGTTACTTGAGGTAGAGGCTCAAGGTGAAGGTAAAGGATTATATATGTGATTTTGACTAAATATGAATTATGTGACTTTGTATGTTGGTTGTGACTTATATTATGCCTCTTGTATCAATGTTCATGAAATTTCACAAAATATGGCATAAAGCATGACTTTCAATCAAATGTCCCTTTTTAAGCATGTTTTTGCATGGTCATCATATTTAGTACATCTAATGTGCTAAACCCATTCTTTCCCTTTTCTTACTAATTGTAGGGTTTGGAGATGTTGGTATTCTATGCTTGATGGATATGTTTTCTAAGATGCTTGAAGATGAAGACTTGGTGGGTCCTCATAGTTTCGAGGACAAAACCCATTGTGTTTCTTTTTATGTCTTTAGTTTATGTTAAAGATTTTGTATGGGCTAAGTTCCTATGTTGTATTCAAAGTATTAGATGGTTTGAGACATAGTATGTAAAGTCTAGAAAATCTTCCGTTTGCTTTTAATGAAAATGTCTTCTATTGTAAAGAAAGTTTTTAGTTCTTCTCTATTTTTCTATGTTCTTATGTTCAAGAATGCCATGAGGCTTGTATTAGACCCCTTCTGGGTCGAGTACGCCGTGTTACGACTAGGGGGTGCTCTCGGGTCGTGACAACTTCAATGGAGGTTACACCTTCTATGCTTAGCTTCCGGGCCTTAACAATCAAGAATTACTATAGTATCTCCCAATTTTTTTAATATGGAACTTACACAAAAAATGATAGGCCTAATCTATCAGGGCTCTACTTTCCCTTCTCTTTTACCTTATGACGCTTTTCAAAGGTGAGTCTTAGAAAAATGCATAGTTGTTAATATAAACTCTAAAGTTTTATGACGCACCTTTGGATTAGGCATTATGCTAAGTTATTTATCTATGGTTGTGATAAAATTTACATTTATGCCCAACCTTTTCTGGTCAAAATCTTCACTACATAATGATACAAGGAAATCTTTTCCCAAAATGTTCAAAATCAAGTCAATAAACACAGAGGGGCATATTATACAGATAAATAAGTCACATTGGGCATGACTCATAGTCAGATAAGTACAAAAGGGAGCGCATAATATACGGGCATTAAGCTATAGAAATATATGGTGTACATGCATATGGTTCATAGGGTAGCGTGTGAGCGAAGGAACTATAAAGAATGTAGGAAATGGACTTGATGAGCACTGGATGCATGAGTACTAAAGCTACGAAATATATAATATAAGTAGACTATAAGACATATAGACATATAAGAAAATGAACTATGGAACACAAATCACATAGAGCAAGTGCGTTATATCGAATGGGTAGGTGGACGAACATGTCCATAAGTACACATATGCAATATGAGCAAGTGGGAACATGACACATCGCCATAAAAGCTATAAGGCCTGTAATAATTAAGCAAGTAGGCTACGAGGCATGTAAAATATATATAGAAATGGTTTATGATGCATATGACATGTAAATAAGTGATATGCGATTCATATAACCCATGAGCACTAATTTTGCCCATACCATATGATCAATTAGCCTGTAGTACCCACACAATATGGACACGTGACATGTGGAAAGTAACCAGTGCAATAAATAACATGTAAGGAAAAGGTCCTATGAGCACTAATTTTGCCCATACCATATGATCAATTAGCCTGTAGTACCCACACAATATGGACACGTGACATGTGGAAAGTAACCAGTGCAATAAATAACATTTAGGTAAAAGGTCCTACAAAAACATATAACAATGAATAAGGGTGCTCTAAAGTAGATTACACTTACATGCAAGCATTCTATGACATTAGGGAACATGTGAGAAAGTAATCCACAAAAAGGCAAATGACATACAAATAGATAAGTTATAGAACATGAAACATGTATAATTGTATAAAAACCATCTTTGAATATCCTATAGAACCACTCTACCATATTAAGGGCAAACACATTGTCTTAAGCGTTAAGTCACGGGTGAGATAGTTCTTTTCATATTCCTTACTCACCTCAAAGCACATACAATTGATTTCCCCATCTACTCTCTTCAATCTCCTAAGAATTCTTATAGGTGTACTGCTATTGGAACTTTGTTTCACTCTAGGTCAATATAAATACTACAGTTAAGGTAGAGAAAAAAAATCCTCAATAGTTCATCAATTGAAATAGGAGGCCGAGGTCAATTTTACCTTTATTACTAGCTTGTGTATTTTTAACCTACATCATACAAACTGATTGGAGCCGATAATGCTCTAATTTGAACTTAAACAAATAATCACATGAAAATATTGATTTACTAGTCTAATAACTTGACTACTTGGTATTTGATTTAAGGAAACCAAGTAAGAATTATATATAAAAATAATAAACAAAGCGAAGAAATTTTTTTTAAAGGGAAGGGCTTATTACCTTTCTCTGAGCAGCAATGTGGGCGATGCAATTAATGAATAAGCTTCCACCTCTCGCTAAATTAACTCAAAAAAAGAAAGAAATTTGTTTGGAATTTGAGCTTGAAAGTTCTTGGTCGGGGACAATGAGTCCAACATCCTATCCAAGCAAATAAATTTCACCCCTTTGGGCTTTGAAAATCATTGTTCAAATAGTGAGAAGGAGAGAGTTATATATAGGATTGATGTCTTATAATTATTGATTTGAACTTCGGTGTGGAACTTGGGAAAAACTAGAATTTCTTAAAGGATGAGGATTGACGCGTAGCAAACGTACAACTTATTGTGAACATTATGGTAAGCTTCTTTAGATGACTAGTGCAAATATATCAAAAAAGTATAAGGAATGATAAATATGACCCTTTACTATTATTAAAACATTAAATGATACTACTTTCACTTAATACTTCAATATTAGCATCACAAGCTTATTAATTATTTTTAATATATATTATAAAAAAAGATTAATATTTAACAATTTTTTTTTTTTATATGGAGTTGAAGTTTAACTACATTTCTCCACTTTAAAATTAAGTCATTGCAAGAATTATACATGAAAGAAGAATATGTAATCGAAGAAATATATGAAATAATTATAGAAAATTTATCCCTTTACTTTGAAATAATCAAATTTATTCATATATTTTATTTGTATTCCTGGCTTCGTTAGGACAAGATATATTTGAATAAAAGTCAGACACAAGGAAAATTTATACGGAAAGTATAACAAGGATGAAATAAAAATTATTTATGAAATTAGAAAGATAAATTTATTATGTTTCCTTAAAAGTTAATAGGAAGAACATCACATATGAAATTCAAATGTGTTGTTGTTAAAATAAATTTTGAGTCGCTTTTACCCGTGTAATACTGTTTCATTATATATCATATTGTAATCTATTGTGTTGTATTGTACTGTACTATATTAATTTAATGAATACAATTTTTGGATAGATTGTATTGTTTTCCGTCATTACAAAATATCACATATACACAATTTAAAGGATAAACCTAGAAGAGAAGAAAGATATGATGTTTAGTGTCACACCTCGAGCCTACAATCTGACGTGGCCAACACTCAGAACCATTTCTGGTTCCAAGAAAATCATTGGTCTAGCCTACTACTATACTAAATGATATAATAATCATGCGAATAATTTTAAAAGATAAGCAAGTAGCAATTTTAAAAATACAAACTCAAAAAATCTATTATTAGAAATCTGAAAACTGAATTTAGATGTTTTCAAAACAAATTGAAACTTAAACTCATCTTACTCGTCTATGAAGCCTCTAATGTACTGAAGATAGGTTACAAGGACAAGACCAAAAGCTATCTGAATACGTTACTAACAACATCTGATAAGTATTTATACTCTAGATAAGTTAGAGCCCTCTAAAAGTAAGGAGGTCTCACTAAAGTTGGATGAAAGTGTCATGCCCCAAGGCTACACACTGGATGTGGCCAGCACTCGAGAACCATTGCTGACCCCCAAGGAAACTCTCATACTGGCTGACTACAAGCGGAAGACTAACTCATGCATACACCAGCATCAAACTAAAAGAAATGCTTAATCAACAGTGTAATACATCTCAAAACTCTCTGAATATACTGAGTATGAAATATAAGTTTTAAATAAAACATTTGAAACTAAAGACTCTCCAAAATTGTCTATCTATGAAGACTCTACTATACAAAGATGAGTGTCGGGACAAGACCCACGACTCCTCAAGGGAACTACTACTAACAACTCATAAAACTAGAGTCCTCTAGAAGCAAGAAGGTCATACTTGAAAGCTGACAAGCAGATAAGTGATCTCAATGGACTCTTGTTGAGGATCCTAAGAATCTGTATCTACATCATTAAAAGATGCAGGTCGAATGACATCAGTACAATCACATACAACATCTGAAATGAAAAGACATGAAAGCAATAAAAGATTATCGGTCCTCGGAACATGAGGACTCACCAATCTTCAATGTCTATAAGGGATCACTAGCCTCAAGTATGGGAGGTAGGAGCATCGAACCCTATATTAGTGAAACAATGTAAGCACAAGTATGCGTTAGTACATGGAACGTACCAAGTATGATAGCAATGCACAAGAGTTATGAAATCATGTTAAAAGAACTTTACTTGACATGCAATGGCCAAGCTAAATCATAAAATAACATGTTAGAAAGCATAAGTCATAACCATGGTCAATGCAAGTTAAACATCTTTAAAGTACATTTGAGTTACTTTTATAAAGTAACCTTAGTTCATTATTGTGTAAGATTTACCTTTAACCGACATAGATCATGTGAGCTATAACATGGAATCGGGTGTCCATCCCACACCAAAAAGAGATGTCCTTACTTGCCAAGGTAAGAACCATAAACTTCTAGCTTAGGTGGATCCACTAGCTAATGTGTATCTAAGACAAACCTATGGGGCACATAGTTATGAGATATGGGAAATCGCTTCTTATCCACTTGGTGCTAAGCATAAATCTCATGAAATAGTCATTAATCTTAACCTGTCTTATTATCCATGGAAAGGCACAATTAAGTAGCCAATCCAAGCTAGAGTTCATTAGAATAACTCCTTAATCTTGATTCAACTTAGGTGAGAAAATCTTTCAACCTTATGAATCCTTTATGTGAGGAAACTCTTTCACATTCATGTTTTGAATAGTATGTGAGAAACCCTTTCACAAAAACAACAACATCGAGGCTTTACTCTCAAAGAAACCTTAATCATTTTCATCAATTTCATAAAGAAACATGCATATCTTCATAAATTCATCTTTCATAATTCAAAAGCTTTATATATGATCAAAATCTAGAAATCATGGATCATGCATGGGTTAAAGTGAATTCAACTTAAAAACATGTAACTATCTCAATTCATGCATAAAAAACCATAAAACAATCAATTAGATCATAATTGAAAAGAACCCATTAAATAAATAAAACCCTAACTTCAATTGGAGATTCTAATTTGTAAAGATGGAGAAGTTAGGAACCCTATGAAGGAAATGACTCCATAGGTGAATACTATCACACTTTGATGTCAAAAGCTCACAATCAATGGTGAATTTGGAGACTTGATCCGGAAACCCTAGACTTCTTCTTCAAGCTTTAGAGATAGAAATTTTGGGGAAGAACTTTGGAGGGATTCGAGGAATTTGAAGAATGATTTAGAGTAGTTAGATTTTAGGCTTAATAGACTTATATAGGATCTAGGATTAGGATTAAAACGAAATAGTTTAGGCACTAATCAATTAGGGAAAAGAACAAAAAACCCTTTAAAATAACTGCTGACCACCATATACGGTTGGACTTACGGTCCATAGGTCCATCGGACTGTACTAGTCAATCGTAGAAAGTGATCAGATACTCTAAATTTGGACAATCGACGAAACTCATGTACGGCTCGTAGGTCAACTTACGGTTTGAACATGCCAACAGTTGAAACCAACTTTAAGCTTCAAAATTTCACTAAGTCTGGCGTGACCTACGAGACCTACTTACGACCTGTAAAAGGAATGATAGACCGTCCTGTTGAACTGTCAAAAGGGTACTACTGTGAGTTGTTTTGAAAATTTTATTTTCCTAGTGCCTACGATTACCATCTACGGTCCGTCGAAGTTACTACAGTCCGTAGATGGGATCCGTTGGTACAAACACCAACCCAAAACTGCATTTTCCAAATCTGAGGTGTTACACCAAAATTTACAATCATGCATATAAATAAAATAAATCATGAGACCTCGTTATACACATCAAAAATATATAACATTCACTATTATAATATTTTTTGTGTATTAAAAATTATATTGTAAATGTTACATTAAAAATTGATTTTCTTTTTGATTTCTAGAACAACCTTATTTTTCGATTATTTGACTTAATTATTGGAGGTTATTCCTCAAAATCATCATTACTATAGTAATAAGTGGAAAGAGCAGCTGTGAGAAGCGGAAAAACCAAAATAATGTATCAAACATGTAGGATAAACTAAAAGTTGAAAATAAAGTATAAGACTCGAACAAAAACAGAAAGGATGAAATAGAAGTATAATGCCTTATCTCTATACAATAAGACAACATACAAACAGGTAATAAGTAATAGCCTAACCTGGACCTTATAAGCTTAGCAGGTACAAATATCAAACAATCACTATAAGTTTTAACGAGCACAAAAGTCATTAAATACACATACTTCACCCTTTATCTGGATCCTAGTGATAATTTGATCTGAACTATTCGAATGTACATGTTCCATTAATTCATGCAAAACTAAGGCTCGGTGTACAATTAACGCATATAAAGTGAGCACAAATAGTCTCACTTAGAGGCATGCAACAAGCCTAAATGTCATCCATTTCAGACTAATGAGCACAACCTTCCACTGAGGCTCCCCATCTCGAGGTGCTACCATCACTAGTGGTTTCTTAGCCTATGATAGTTGTGGCCGTCATAACAATAGAGGAGCAGAAAATGCTAGGAAGATTTTCTCATTCGAGATTGTTAGGTGCTACATGGGAGGATGCCCATGAGTTCTTGACTAGTTGTTGTGAGAGATTATACACTTTGATTCTAGTTGAGTTCATAGTAGTAGATTACATAGCTTACCAGTTGGACGGACTAATGAGGCAACTGAACATGGTGATAGTAAAAAATAAGTACATATGCCTCGTATCAATGATCTACTTGACAATATTTAGGGTGCTATGTTGTTTCTAAGATTTAAATTGAGGTCCGTTTACCACCATTTGAGGATTAGGGTGGACATTCCTAAGATGGCTTTTAGGACTCATTACGGCCATTATGAGTTCCTAGTGATGTCTTCTGGGTTGATCAAATGCCCCAACAACATTTATGGACTTGATAACGTTTGTTTTCAGGCCTTAGTTTGACTCTTTTGTTATTGTGTTCATAAATGAAATTCTGGTTTACTGAAGGTGTGTGGGGGTGGGGGGGGGGGGGGAA
>NW_006239022.1:378996-389747 GCF_000226075.1 Solanum tuberosum
GGGAGTGAGAATGAGCAACATTTGAAGGTCACACTCACGAGTTTGAGAGATCAACGACTTTATGCCAAGTTCTCAAATTGTGAGTTCTGGCTTGAGTTTGTAGTGTTCCTGAGGTATGTGGTTTCCATGGATGCGATTATGGTAGACACAACATATATTGTTTGTGATTAGTCTAGGCCTACCTCAACGTCATAGAGGTTTATTGGATTGGCAGACTACTATATATGATTTTTTGAGGGTTTCCCTTTTATAACATCACTACTGACTAGACTAACTAGATTAGATGTTCCTTTTGAGCAATCACACGAGTGTGAGGTGAACTTAGTCCCGAGTGGGCTTAAGCCATGCCTTTACTAAAGAATTCTCGCCATCTCAGATAAAATCTAGTGTGGAGCCCAGGCTAGCCAACAATGAGACTTTCTGAAGCTTAAGGATTTCCTCACTTTAGCTCATATTCTAACTAATATAGTTTAGATCAAGGTCTTTACAATGTATTGTGATGCATCTGACATTGGTTTGGGTTTTTTTATGCAACAAGGACATGCTATAGCTTATGCGTTGAGGAAGATTAAGATGCAAGAGTGCAACTTCTCCACTCATGAATTAGAGTTGGCGGTTGTAGTGTTTTCCCTAAAGATTTGGAGGGACTAACTCTATGGAATTTATTGTGAGATCTTCATAGATCACTTGAGTCTTTAGTATATTTTGAGACTAAATGACCTTAATTCGAGGCACTGTGCTAATGGACTACAACCTCTCTATTTTATTCCATTCAAGAAAGACAAATGTGGTAACATATACCTTGATCTAAAAGTCAACAAGGATGGGAATTCTATATTTCCTTTCAGTTTTGTAGAAATCTTTGGAATTTGACATCCAGTCCTTAACCATTAGATTTGTTCATCTTGATATCTTCGATCCCGGATCGGTAATAGCCCTTTTTTAGGCTTTCTCTACTTTATTAGAACAACTTCAGGGTCGACAGTATGATGATGAGAGTTTGGTGGTCATTCTTGATAAGATATTGAAAGATAATGTTGGTGAGGTGACCTTAGACTCCTACGTTTTTTTGATATTTGGTGACCATATTTGTTTTTATAGAGTTGGGGGGATTGATTCAGTTGGTACTTTAAGAGGCTCACAACTCCAGGTATTCTATTCACCCAGGAACAACTAGGATGTATAGAGATTTGAAGAAACACTATTGGTGGAGCGGTATGAAAAGATATATAGCAGACTATATGGTTCATTGCCTATGTCGTCAGAATGTGAAGGTCGAGCACTTGAGGATTGGTGGCAAGTTTCAAAGATTACCCATTCTTGAGTCAAAGTGGGAGCGAATCACTATAGACTTTGTTGTGAGTTTACCATGGATTTCTCAAGGTGTTGATAGAATTTGGGTTATCATGGATCGATTTACTTAATCTGCACATATATTACCCATTCAATCTTTTTTTAGTGTCGAAAGATTAGAATGTATCTATGTTTTGGAGGTGGTTCGTTTTCATGGAGTGTTAGTGTCTATTATCTCCGATAGAGGTTCTCAGTTCACTTCTAGTTTTTGGAGGGCCTTTTAGGAGCAGTTGGGTACTCATGTATATATTAGCACAACATTTCACCCACAGATTGATGAGAAGTCAGTGCAGACTATTCATGTATTGAATGATATGCTATGAGCCTTTGTGTTAGATTTTGGTGGTCACTAAGATCAGTTTGTAGCTTTACATGGTTTGCTTATAATAACAGTTTTCATTTGAGTATTCAGATGGCTCTATTTGAGGCATTGTTTGGCAGGAATTGTCGATCTCCTGTTGGTTGGTTTCAGGCTTAAGAGCATAGGCCACGTGGTATAGATTTTCTTCAGGAAGCATTGGATACAATCTGTGTGATTCAGGACAAGCTATAAGAGGCTTATAATAGAAGGCCAAAATTTTTTGGAGCTTGACCATTTCTTTGAGAATTGTAGTGTTTGAGTTGGGATTCACTTAGGAGCATTGTTAGGGTCACTATTCATGGTTTAAACTCGTAAGTCTTATTGATTTCTTTGTTTTAGGCTTGATTTGGGTATTCTTGAGCTTGTTTGATTATGGGCTACTTTAGCTCCGACTGTGTTCCGATTAAGCCCAACTCTGGGGCATAAGTTCCTGGTGAGGACCTATTGACGAAGTCAAATTGGTGACTATGTGCATGGATCCTACGAGCCCATTGTTGACCCAATTTTGGGCTCGAGGTTCCTTATTG
This sequence comes from Solanum tuberosum, assembly GCF_000226075.1. Lineage (NCBI taxonomy): Eukaryota > Viridiplantae > Streptophyta > Magnoliopsida > Solanales > Solanaceae > Solanum > Solanum tuberosum. The sequence goes on from NW_006239022.1 coordinate 381,238, forward strand.
TTTTATTGGTATTGTTTTGCTTGAATTGATGCCTAAATTGCTGATTTGATAGAGTGGCATCATTCAAAGGCTGCTCAAGAAAGGAAAAGCCCCATTCTAGAGGATTTAGAGCGCGTGTGATTGGCATCGAGATAAGCTACGACTTACTGATCTTAGACTTGGCTCGTGGTTGTTTTAGCATGATTAATTGCTATTTTTAATGTTGGATTAGTTAGTATGATCCTTTTTTTTTTTTTATCTTTATTGCTTTCAGTAGCCTTATTTTGTGTATATTTATTTGAGAATAGGTTTGGATGCTCTTGCCTTTATTGATATTATTGCTCCCGTGGTCTATATATGCATTGGAATTTCCTAAATATGCTTATTTATGGCCTTAGGGCTGGCTAGTGTGTGTCTCATAGGCTTGCCTTGGATCAAACTAGGGTTGGATGTGATCTTTCAAGTTGGACTTTGGCCTTTAAAAACCTAACATCGACTTTGGGCTAATTGTGGTGTATTATGTGCTGAGTTTAGTGCTAGATAATTTTGTTCTCTTTGTGTGATTAGATCACCCTGATGTAAGATTTCGCGAAGGTTCGCCTCTTATTATAGCTATTCTGATGTAAAATTGCAAGATAAGCTAGGTTTCCCTATGGCTAACTCAATCTAAGATTCCGTGAGTGACTAGTGATTCCAATGTAAGAATCCAGGGGATGCTAAGTTTTATTGTGGCTATCACGATGTAAGATTCTGGGATGGACTAGCTATTTTGATATAAAATCTGGGAAGATTCTAGGTTCGTGCGGCTATCCTGACATAAGATTTTGGAAGAGGTTGACTCTCATTGTAGCTACCCTGATGTTAGATTCTAGGATGGGCTATACTTACTTTCTGTCTATCCCGAGGTTTTTCAGTCATGACAATTTCATATAAAGATTGTTACTTATTATTTTTCTTCTTTGATTTAAATGCATGATGTGCATCGAATATGTTGGATTTTCATCTCAAAATAATGTTTGGCTTAAAACTCAACATAATCTATTAGCGCCTTTTCTTGAGATAGGCTCAACACAATGGAAAGGGAGGCAAATATCTCGTGCCAAAGTCTTGATTTCATCAACCTACATCGACATAGAAAATTAGAGCTTGTGGTCCAATAAATTTAAACATCACCCCTAAATTTATAAGAATTGAACTTATGACTTAAAAGTACAACGACGTAGCCATAAGAAAGTTTGGGCCAACATCCCATATGTTTATCAATATATTATTGTCATGTCTTTACTATTATTATGTTACTAGTTCTGGGCACGCGCCTTGCGCGTGTAACCCAATTTTATTGACTACAAAATTTTAAAAAATTACATAAATATTAGTATTAAGAAACATGTTTGAGTTATAAATCTATATATAATATAAAAGAGAAACATAAACTAGGTGATGTGACACCTCTCTATGACCTCCATTTACATTTATCTTTTTCTCTCTCTCATTTTTTGGGGTTTTTTTCTTATTTAAATTAATTATTTTATAGTAAAAGTGAATTACTTAATTTATTACAAATAAATATTTAATTAATTGATGAACATTTACAACAAAGACTCCTCACATGCCAAGTAATCATTCATAACTCACACCTCTCTAATTTCTTCTCTTAATAAATTTATTTATTTATTCTCTTTTAATTATAAAATGACAACATATTTTAAATATTTTTTTCTTTATTATTTAACTTTTTTACAATGAATAATTATCCATGAATTACACTTTTCAAATTTTTACTTTTAATCTATATCTATATATAATATAATATAAAGTTAGATAAATATAAGGTGATATAACACCTCTCTATGATCTAATTTTTTTGCTCCTTTAAAAAAAAACTTCCCCCTTCTCATTTTTCTCCAAAACCATTCGTTAATTTGATTCATTTTGATTTGCCTTCGTAATTAAAATATTAAAATTTTTCTATATAATATTGTAACAATAAACGGATGAAGACCAAGGGTCAAGATGAAAGTGGGTAATTAAAGTGAATAGGCAATTTAATTTATATATGATGTGACATATGGTAGTTAAATGGAGAATTTAAGAAGCATATTAAGAGGCATAACAATCAATAATGATAGGTAATTGTTGTGTATTTATTTCTCTGCAATTTAACCCAAGAAAATTAATGATAAATAACTGGAATCACTATTTTTTCACATCACAACCAATGATGAATATCTTTCAAGCATTCCACTTGCTACTACTTTTGAATGCTTGAATTTTGAGTCTTACAATTTGGTAATTTGTGGAGTATTATTTATATGATTTTTTTTATATTATATGTTATTTGCATGATTATAAAATAGAAGTGAATGATTTCCTTGATTGTTTTTGTTCTTTTGCTAACATTAGGTGTTTGACAGAATAAGATATCAACTATTGATATTCGGTTAACTTTTCCATTTTTTTTAGTGATTTCTTGACTATATGTTTAGTCTCACGATTTGATAATTTATGGATTATTATTTGTATGGTATTTTAAATTATATGTTATTTGCATGATTATGAAATAGAAGTGATTTATTTTCTTGATTTTTCTTTTTTTCTACTTCTAACATCAGTTTTTGACAGAACAAGGATCAACTATCGACATTTGGTAAACTTTTTCCTCTTTTCTTAGTGATTTCTTGACTATATGTATAGTTTCATAATTTTGAAATAGAGGTGATTAATTTTTTTTTATTGTTCTTTTTTTTTTCTCTATTGACATCAGGTTTGACAAATTAAGAGAATCAATATTTCGTAAAAATTTTCATCTTCTTTTCATTTTCCTTTTTTGTCCGTTTTGAGAGAAAAAGAATGAAACAAAAATTAAAATAGTCATAAAAGCAAAATCAACTTAAATATTTTTATCAAATTTATGTTGAAAAAGAATTTTGATGTTATTCTTTTGAAAAACAATATTAGTGGCAATTAGAATTTTGAGTCGTTATTTTATTGTTTTAAATATTTTGTAATCAAATTTATACAAGGGTTCATTTTCAATTATATTTTTAATATATGATGATCTTCATTTTGTTTTATTTTTTCCGTTCATTTCCTTCATTTTGAATAAAAATGTCTCAGGTGAGTTGTCTAATAATCTTTTTGTTGATAATGTTAATTCTATTTATAGTTGTCACATTTCTCTTTTACAAATTCTTTAAGAAATCATAAACAAGAAATTATTTTTTACTAAATAATTAATTTTAAAGGCAAAATGAAAAATAAATTAATTTTAATTTGATTTTGCTAATGATAAATATTTTGGGACAAGCATTTTAATAATGTTGAGAGCTAATAAAAATAGATAGAGTATTTTTCTTCCTTTAATTTTGTTCATTCAACATGTTTTCAAAACTCAAATAGTACTCTATAATGAATTTCTTTAAATACAACTTAATTAGAAACACAAAAGTTATTATAAATTAAGAAAGAGAAAGGTTTTACTAATTAAGAATATTAGGGGTGTACATAGGTCGGTTTGGTTTTTTATTAAAAAAAATCTAAATCAATTATGTCGGTTTATTAAATCTAAAAACCAAATTAAACCACACAAAGTCGATTTTTTTGATTTCGGTTTTAGTCGATTTTTTCAGATTTTTTACAACTATACTGTGTTTGAAAAAGAGATCAAATATATTTTCACTTACTTGTGTGATAAGCTAAACTTAAGAAATGTTAAATGAATAGAAATTTTCGTAAAGACGGTAAAATTTCACATGAGTACAATTTTTTTTTTGAAATATCAACGTTCATTATGTTAAATTAATAAAGATTAAAGGATACAATCAAACTGAATACAAAACGAAATATTTACAAAGTAAATTGTTAACTTCGAATTTGAAAAACTATAACAATCTTCGGATCTTAATACAAAATAAAATATTTACAAATTTTACAAGCCCAAATTTTGAAATAAAATGTATAAACATTGAAAACTATAAACTAATTAAAACTATATTAATAAATTAGATTATAAATAATATTTTTTATCTATAAATAAAATAGTATAAACTAACTAAACATATATTAACAAAGTGGATTATAAATAATATTTTTTTATCTATAAATAAAATAAAATTATATATATAATATTTACAAAATTTTACAAGCCCAAATTTGAAATAAAATGTATAAACATTGAAAACTATAAACTAACTAAAAATATATTAACAAAGTTATAATATTTTTTATCTATAAATAAAATAAAATTATATATATAATATTTACAAAATTTTACAAGCCCAAATTTGAAATAAAATTGTACACCCCTTAAGAATACATTAACTATTGCAATCATAAATGATTTATTTATTTTATTTAAATGTTAGAAGTGTTAAAGTTTATATTTTTCCATATTTCATGTCCTCGGTGTTTCCAATAAGTTAATTTAGGCGTAGGTGATATTTCAAGGAACTCAATTAGACATGACAAAGATAAAATTCTATATGTATTTATAAATGTTTTTCATTTAGTATTCTTTAGTAGACATATTCATCTTATTATGTCATTTTCCTAAAATTTAATTGAGTATCAAGTCTTTTATATTTATTTTTTTTGTCCCTACCATTATCTTGGAAAGATTGTAGCTTTCTTTTTTAAATGATGTCCGATAAAAAAAAACTCATTTGATATTAGACGTTGTTATATTCATATAACTAAAATGATTAATAAATAACTTGTCACTTCCCGAGCCTGCACCCTGGACATGGCCGATACTCGGGAACCATTGCTGGCTCCAAGCAAACCCTTGGCCTGGCTTACTTACTCAGCGGAAGATTTTACTCAAGGTAAATACTTTTAAAACAAGTAAACTGAACTGCTCAAAATTTAACTTAGAATGTATTATAATAACATTCACTGCCAAAGTGGCAACTCAAGTCTCAACTTAATTGAAAAGGAAAGTAAAGACTCATGAACTAATATCACTAACTCTGTCTATGAAGCCTCTAAACAACTGAGATGGACGTCGGGACAAGACCCATGATATCCTAATGAACTAAAATACCGAAAGCAATAAAAAGTATCCTCTGGAAATCTAGGACGCTCACCAACTGACTCTGAGTGCTCAACTGGATCAATGAGGCGCTGGATGATGATCCTGATAACCTGTGTCTGCATCATAATAAGATGCAGGCCAACTGACATCAGTACATTGAATGTACGAGTATGCGAGTTAGAATACTAAACATAACTTAAGCTTTAAAGGAACTGAAGAACTTACCTGGCTCAACTCAACTAAACTGATTTCAATATAAAGACAGTGTAATATAAAATGCAGTATAAAGAAAGACTTTTAAAACATGGTTTTCAACTCTGTGTATTTAGAAATACAATAATAACTCTGTATGTATGCCAAGATACAATATGAACTCTGTTTGTATATGAAAATACAAATATTTCTGATGTATATAAAAATACAAAGTACTGCTGTGGGAGTTTCTCTAACTGACAACCATCACTTAAGAGCTATCCTGATGATACAACGTTTTACCTCACGCTGCCACGGCCGTCCTATACTTTGCCAGGGGGTATAGAACTTGAACTACTAAGTGGATCCACTAGTCTATGCTAAAAAGCACTAAAGGAATCAAACTAAAAAGTATGACCCTTTTATACCCATGATGGCTACATGGTTTATGGCGGCTCGGAGTTCTCTGAACTCTCTCTCATATCGGTGCTCAATACTACTCCCAAAATATACTAGCTCTTCATGTTTTAAAAACATAACTTCTTTCTGTGGTTTGAGATAATTGCTTAAAACTTAGCTCAAAGGCTATCTTGGAAATCTCAGTTTCCCTTCTTGCTTAATTGTGAAAGCATTTACTCTTTTCTGAAAACTAGCTCAAAGGCTCTTTTGGAAAAAAAAGTTTCCTTACTTTTTTAACTGTGAAAACATTTTAAACTCTTTGGGAATACATAGTCCCCATATACTTTTGAAGAAATGAACTTCAACTTTACTCTTTACTTAACTAGAAACTCAAGCTTTAAAACAAAGTTCAATCATTTGTAAAAGACTTTTGGAAGACTCTATGAACTTCTCTGAACTTCTCTTAACTTCTCTTGACTTGACTCTTAACTTCTCTCGACTTGACTCTTAACTTCTCTTGACTTGACTCTTAACTTTCCTTGAATTGAATTATGGATTCAAGGATTATGATTTGTGATAAGAAAGATCTCATGATGTTTAGGAATGATTTTAGATAGCTAAACATGAGAAAAGATCAAGAAATAATGTCTGAGGGTGGGTCTGCGACGTGGAGATGTATTTAAATTTTGGTTGCGAAAACACTTTTTGAGGCAGAGAGGTCCGTGACCGCTCTGCAACGCGAGGATGGATTTTTCGAAACTGAGGGGCAGGTCCGCGACGCGGCCTGGGGCACCAAATTTGCCCGACTTTTTTCTTCTTTAGTTTTTCAGTCCCAATTCACCCAAACTCGACTATTCTTCTCAATTTCTCTTTAGATTCAGATACCCAGCATGTATATACAAGAATCTAACTCAAACAACTCAAGAAAACAACATGTTAACCTCAAGGAACTCCTCAATCTCAAGTTAACTCAAGAACAAAGGCCAATTTCAAGAACACCATTCAAGATTCATCAACTTTCAACTTTCTAGAACAAACTTCGCTGAAATAAACATGATTGGCGCGTGGGTGAACGAACCCAACTCTATGAAAGACTCACATACCTCGTAGGTATCACCCCTTGATGAATTCTCAAGCTTAGCCTCAAGAACGTGACGAATCCTTGCTTCTTCTCTTCTTTTCTCTTCTCTAAATACCCTAACTCAATGTTGTAAAGCGTAAACTGAATCCTACCAGTTTAGACCCCAATTAATTACCAAAAAATGAAATTAAGTTATAGGGTATGGAAAAGACCATAATCCCCTTCTAAAATCGAGATTGGACATTTCCTTATTTGAATAGCCCAACTTCCAATGGGCATATCTCCCTCATACAAACTCAGAATCACGCAAACTCGATGGTGTTGGAAAGATTGTTCCAAGATATTTCCTACGATATCTGGAAACACACCTAACTCATCCTGAGCTAGAAGTTATGGTCATTTGAATTTTGACCAAAAACTCAAACTTAACTTAACTTAACCCATTTTCCAAATTTTATTATTTCCAAAAATCACTCTTTCTAATTCTAGCTCTTTCTAGGTCTTTTCAATTTGCGAGATGTTACAATATCTCCCCCTTGGAAATATTCGTCCTTGAATGAGATTACTCTTAATAGGCTAAGGGTGTAACATCTAACATTCAGTTCAAAACACCCAACAATCAAAATGCAAAAACAACATGCCAACTTATAATATATACCAAGAAAAGGATTAGCGCCTTGATCTGGAATTTCTCCGGTTTCAAAGAGATGTGGATATCTCTTATTCATATCCTCCTCATCTTCCCAAATAGCTTCCTCAACAAACTAATTCCTCCAAAGAACTTTGACTGATGCTACCTCTTTTGTTCTCAACTTGCCAACTTGGCGATCTAGAGTTTGAACAAGAATCTCCTCATAAGACAAGCTATCCTTGATCCCAATATCTTTAGTTTGTATGATCAATGAAGGATCGTGTCACGACCCGGGAGCACCCCCAAGTCGTAACACGGCGTACTCGACCCCGAAGGGGTCTTATACAAGCCACATAGTCATTCATTGCATTCAATAATGAAAATAGTGCGGAATAAAAAACATATTTATTTACATCCACACATTTAAACTTCTTAAAACAACTTTAAAAACACACAGCGGAAGTCTAAGTCTCACATGGCCATCTTAGACACAAACAAAAACATAAGTAGGGACACGGCCCTTTACAATCAAAACAAAACTAAAAGTGTCTATTACATGAACAAAAGAACTTAAAAGTCTTGTCCTCGAATCCATGAGGACATACCAAGTCTTGGAGGAAAGCAATCCAACACTTCAAACTAGCTAAGAGGGATCACTTGCCGGAACCTACACTTGTAGTAAAAAAAAACATGAAGAATATGGGTTAGTACACAAAAATGTACTAAGTATGATGACCATGCAAAACATGCTTTAAAAGGGACATTTTAGTTAGAAACCATGCATTATGCCACCTTTTTGAAATATCATGAACAATAGCATAAAAGACATACAAGACAAGCATAACATCAAGTAAGTCATAATATCACCTTTAAACAATATCAACACGAAAACCTTTACCTTGGACCTTCACCTCAAGAAACCCTTATGCTATACCTCGTGCAATGTATGGATGGCGTCCCATACCACCATCCATACTAAGGCACCACATTTAGGTCACTTAAAGTAACTTATCATTCCTTTCTTTCACCTTTGCACAATATTCATACATAAGAGGTATATCATTAATTAAGACATGACAAGGGAAAATAACTCGTAATATAACCCAAGTATAACATGCATAACATATTAAGCATTTAAGAGCCAACATTCTTTAATAACCTCATTTAGGGCACATTTATGTCACATACATTAGGAT
>NW_006239022.1:391595-392804 GCF_000226075.1 Solanum tuberosum
GATCGCCCATACACTTTTCCAACATGGAGATGTGGAACACTGGATGGACTGCTGCTAATTCTTGTGGTAGCTAACTTATAAGATACATTGCCAATCCTATTGGATATTCTGTAAGGATAATATACCGGGGACTAAGCTTCCCCTTCTTACCAAATCTCATAACGCTCTTTATGGGTGAAACCTTTAACTTTACTTCAAACTCTAGCTCCCTTTTACTAACATCAGTGTAGGATTTCTGACGACTCTGCGCCGTTTTCAACCTCTCTTGAATCACTTCCACCTTCCTCATAGCTTGATGAACCAAATCTGGTCCTATCAACCTTGCTTCACCAACTTCAAACCATCCAATAGGAGATCTGCATCTTCTCCCATAAAGAGCTTCATAAGGAGCCATTTGGATGCTTGAGTGGTAACTACTTTTTGTAAGCAACTTAATAAGAGGTAGGTGATCATCCTAATTACCCTTGAAATCAATCACACAATCTACCTTGATACCTCAAAACACCATCTCCTCCTTGTTCAAAAGACATCACTTTTTGCTTATGAACACTTGCCTTTAATTCAAGCAATAAAGGATCTTGGTCTTGATTTTCTTTCACTTCTGACACTAATGAAGATTCATTCCCATTCATCACCACTACTTCTCCTTCTGTGGAATCCATTACTCGAACTCCTAAGCGTGCAACTCTATGCACATCTTTCACTAACTCTCTCTTTTCTTCCTCAACATGAGCGGTACTACCCATAGACAACCTGCTTAAAACATCAACAACACCATTAGCCTTACCTGGGTGGTAAATAATACTCATGTCATAATTCTTGAGTAATTATAACCACCTTCTTTTTCTGAGATTAAGCTCAATCTGAGTGAACACATATTGAAGACTCTTGTGATCAGTGAATACATCTACAGGAACACCATAAAGATAATGACGCCATATTTTTGAAGAAAATACTATAGCAGCCAACTCTAAGTCATGGGTTGGGTAATTATTCTCATGAACTTTCTACTGTCTAGAGGCATAAGCTATAACTTTGCCATTCTGCATTAACACACAACCCAAACCAACTCTAGATGCATCACAATACACTACAAAACCTTGAGTACCCTCTAGTAAAGTTAATACTGGGGCAGTAGTCAACCTCTTTTTTCGAATTCATGAAAGTTTTTCTCACAAGCTTCAGACCATTGAAATTTCACTGTCTTCT